>NC_032022.1:7812380-7822693 GCF_001865875.1 Lupinus angustifolius | reverse complement strand
AACAATGAAGAAGGTTGTGCTCCTTTACCGTTGACAGGTGACCAATTATTTCAAAAGCTAAAGGGTTTGAATACTAACTTTGGTAAACCTTTTGCAAAAGAAATTGTTACAAGTGGGTGGAAGAAAAGGTCAATCTTCTTTGAATTACCATATTGGAGTTCATTATATGTAAGACATTTCCTCGATGTTATGCATATTGAAAAAAATGTGTTTGAAAGTCTCCTTGGTACCTTAATCAATGTCCCTAGTAAGACCAACAATGGCTTTAATGCAATGTTGGACTTGGTTAGTATGGGAATAAGAAAGGAATTGGGTTTGATAATGAAGGGAAAACGTACATTTCTACTTCCAGTAGCTTATACTTTGTCGAGGAAGGAGAAAATGGAATTTTATAAATTTATTCATGGTGTTAAAGTTCCAGAAGGGTACTCTTCCAACATTTAGAACCTTGTATCAATGAAAGACCGCAAGTTAAAAGGTCTTAAGCCTCATGATTGTCATGTACTTATGGAGCATTTCTTGCCTATTGGAATACGATCAATTCTACCTAAAAATGTTCGAGGAACCATTACTAGGTTATGCTTATTCTTCAAGGCAATTTGTAGCAAAGTGATTGACCTTGAGAAATTACCTACATTGCAAAGACAAATTATTTTGACTTTGTGTGAGCTTCAAATGTATTTCCCACCTTCGTTTTTTGACATAATGGTTCATCTAAGCATTCAACTTGTTCGAGAGACACAACTATGTGACCCTTCCTATATGAGATGAATGTACCTCTTTGAGCGTTATATGAAGACATTAAAAGGGTATGTGTAAAACCGATCAAGACCAGAGGATTGTATTGTTGAGCGATATGTTATTGAAGAAGCTCTCGATTTTTGTACCGGATACCTTACCGATGGTGATTTCATGGGCATTCCAAAGCCTCGATATGCAAATAAAAAACATTTGGTGAAGGTGTTACTGGGAATGAAATATTAACTATAACAAGAACCGAATTGGAGCAAGTGCACTTACATGTTTTACATAATGCCGACGAGGTTGAGCCATATGTTGAAACACACAGGGAGATGCTACAGAAGTTTTACCCAAGTAAGAATGAAAATTGGATTTCCAAAGAGCATAACCGGTGTTTCATAAAGTGGCTAAAAAATCACATTGACGTGGAGTTGAATATAAATGCACATTCGGTTTCTGAAAGATTAAAATGGTTAGCCAATGGTCTAAGCCTTCATGTTTTATCCTATACTGGTTACCTAATTAATGGGTTCACATTTTATATGAAAAAACAAGATGATCAAAATAAAATACAAAATAATGGTGTGACTCTTGTTGCTCGAACTTTACACATGTCAAGTGTAAAAGATAGAAATCAAATATATGCGAACATGTCATAATTTGGAGTGATTGAACGCATATGGGAATTGGATTACACAATGTTTAGGATGCCGATTTTTTATTGTATGTGGGTTGATAACAACAATGGCTTCCGAGTTGATGAGTTAGGGTTCATGCAAGTGGATATTAATAGGACAGGATATAAAGATGAGCCATTTATTCTAGCATCACAAACTCAATAAGTATTCTATGTTAGTGACCCAGCTGATATAAAATGGTTCATTGTTCTTTTAACTAACAATAATCGTCAATTATATTGATGACCAAAAATATGAAGATATTGATGAAGATGATCATTTTTTTGGGACATATCAGTCGCGGTGGACCAACTACGGATGATGATTTATATACAAGAGATGATCACAATAAAGGGTTTGGGTAAATCAATATGCTCCTCCAGACAAGGATGACCCTAAAAGACAAAAACAATCAAAGAAAAGTAAAAAATAGATGTAAGTTGTCTTTGTATAATTTTGATTGTTTGTAATTTGTATAACATTATTTCTTTGTAATTTGTGTAATTTGTGTAATTTTTTATTTGTAATTATATACTCTGTCAAAATATAATTGACAGGATATTCATTATTTGTATTTTTTTTATTGTATTAATGTTTAATAAAACAAACTTATGGCTTGTATTAATGTGTCTGTGTTGTTCAGAATGTATAAATGTCTGTGCTGTTGAGAATGTCTGCTATGCTAATAAATGTATATGCGGTATTAATTTATACAAATTAACAGTGAATTCTTGGGGAAGCTCTGGCATGCGCTGTTGTAAAGGATAACTAAAATAACGTTTTTTATATAAAGCGATGTGGTACATTATTAGTACAACATCGCTATGCATGTGATGCGTAGTTGTATTAAGTGTTGTTTGAGAAAATTTATGAATAATACAACAGCGCTTTTATGTTATTGCGCTGTTAAATATATGCACTTCAATAGCGCAACAACAAGCGTTGTTAATAAGACCTATAAAATTCGCTATTTATTTAAGACTATATGACAGCGCTTTGTGGACGATGCGTTGTTGTATTGATCCACTATATGAAAGTGCTTTGCGGACGAGGCGCTATTGTATTGATACACTATATGATAACGCTTTTTGTGTGTTGGACTGTGGTATATAATCAATACAACATCGTTTGTGAAGCACTGTTAATAATGACCATATTCAATTATAGTTAAACAAAAAGCATTGTTATACATCTAAAATAAGTCTATGGTTCGAGCTTAGTGCTTTACAAAGAGGGAAGTCTATGGTTCGAGCTTTTAAAGAAGATGATGACTTTGAATGTGTAAGCATAATATCTATTGTTATTTTATCATTCTCTACTACCATATTTGTTTCAAAATTCCACTAATATGACATTGACATGTTTTATTTAATACAGCAATCACCATCAACAACTATTGATTATCATCCTGATTATTTAGCATATTTCACTCCACTTAAGAGGTTGTGATCTTTTGCCTATTTGAAGATGCCAAATATATTAGATTTTCACAAATGTCTTCCACCAAAATTACCAAACACATTTCGAAAGATTGACTGTGCTTTTAGAATATGTTACTTATGTTCATTTTTTTGGGATGGTATTAAGTAATCGCCAAATGTTGTTTCATTTTTGTTTTTTTTTCCTGAAATTTTATACCAGTTAGGCTTTTGTGTTTTTGTTGGTATTATTTTAGTTGATGGCAGTGGCGAATCTAGGACCTAAGGGCAGGGTGTGTAACATATGCTAAAAATTGAAATAATATATAATCAATTATAAAAAGATGAAAATATTAATGTCAAAAATAAAAAAATTAAATATATTTAATCAACTAAATTACATATTTCATATTTAATCTCTTTGTATTTTACATTTTGAAATTTTTGAATGATTAATTTGTTAGCAATGTTGTTGAATACTTCTCGCTATATATAAGTCACTAGATAATCGTTCATCCATACATCTCCCACTCGATTACTCAACCTATTTTTCACAATTTTCATAGTTGAAAAAGTTATTTCTATAGTTTATTGCTAACTTCAAAATAAAATAAATTAATGGGTAAATAATGTGTTTACCACTTTCAATCAATTTATCTTGAAAATTATTGATTCATTTCAAAGAAGCAAATTCATACTAATATGCATGTCAATGATGGAGGTTAAAGTTGATTATCAAACATCACTAAATCAATTTTTAAGAATGAGATTGCAACTAAGAGGGGATGAATTAGTTGACTTAAAATTATGGCCCCTTTTTTCTGCAAAATCAAGAGTTAAAGTGCAGCGAAAAATATATGCCGAAATAAAACAAATAAATAATCAAAGAGATAAGGGAGGAGAGATTACACAAGGAGTTTTATACTGGTTCACCTTCTTGTCCACCGAAGGCTATGTCTAGTACTCTTACAGCATAAGCGATTTCTTCACTAAAGATTATAAGTTGCAATTATAATAACTCACCCTGAAATCTCTACATACCTTAGAAACTCCCTAATCGTTATTCACTCTTGGAATAAACACCTTTCCAAATGATTCTAATCCCCTTTCTTATCACACCCTTGTGAAAGAAAGTATTCTGCAATAGAAATGAAGAATGTACAACAATTGCAGATTGCCTTTATAAGTTTGAAAGTAATATAACGTGCAATTCAATCAACTTTTTTGTATACTTAGTAATAATGCTCTCTATAAGTTGGTAAACTTTGAAAGTTTGAGAACTAGTTGCCAAAAGTGCAGAAAAATAATATCAGAATGTGTGTAAGAGCTTTTAAAATATGTATGAGAGTTGTGTGTTTGTGTTGTGAGATTCAATGCCTTTAAATAGACTTTCCAATTAGGGATGGCAACGGGCACGGGCGGGCACGGGTAGTAGCTACCCGCTACCCATTTCAAAATAGGAGAACATTACCCATACCCGCCCGTACCAGTACGGGTACCCGTGTGTGGGTATTTCTGGGTACCCGCGGCTACAACGGGTACCCACAGGTTTCCTATATTATAAATGAATTTTTAATTTTTTATTTCTATTATGTTTCAAATGAGATAAAACTTAATTATTTTTGTACCTTTTGATTGAATATTTGACAAAAATGCTAAATTTATTGGTGTTTTATATTTGTGTGATTTTTTTTTTCTCATTTCCTTAACAAAAAATATATATTTTCTTTGTAAAACATGTATGTTTCTACACATGTAATAATATTTGTAGGGTGTTTCACCACCAAACTCAATAAAATATGTAAACAAAGTAAAAGGAAAAATATACATAGTGTCAGGAATGTTAGAATAATGTACTTTTTATTTTAATTAAATATAATAATTAATCATATAAATAACGGGTACCATAATACCCGTACCCACCCGTATGTACTACGGGTATTTTTAAAAACCCGTTTACAATGCCTCGCGGGTACCCGTTTGTGACCCGTACCCGTGCCCATACGAGTTTTACCTGCGAGTACGGGTTTTTTTGCCATCCCTATTTCCAATCACCCATAGTGCCTCTACGAAAAGGTAGGAGTAGATTGGAGTGAAGAAATTTCATTTAGGATAAAAACCTTTCATTTTAAAATCTAAAATATGATACAACAACTCTTAGTAATCGATTACAACCAGTGTGTAATCGATTACTCAAACATTCTGTCCACTAAGCATTTAAATTCAATTTATAGTAATCGATTACAGCAAGTGGGTAATCGGTTACTCAACTTCATTAAAACTAGTAATTTGCTATTCAAAGATAGTAATGGATTACTCTAGTCAGTTTTAAGTTGGATAACTCTTTTCTCACACACGTAACCTATAACTTAGATGTAGTAATCCGTTACACGCTATTTTTAAAAATTGGTTTGAGTATATTGAAGTGTTTCAATTTTTTTTTAAATAGTTTGAGCATTACTACTATTGTATATTCAAGAGTGTAGGATAGAAGTACCTATTTAGACTTAGACTAATTTGGCTTGAAGCTTTGTCTTCTTTGTCTTTATAAGTATTCTTCATTTTCTTCTTTTTTGTGATGTTGGTGTCTTCATCAAAAACCGTGCCAAGGTTAGGAGCAAAGATCTTCTTCACAGTCTACCCCTTTTTGATGATGACAAACCAATATCCTCTTTAACAATGTAGTTTTCTAAGAGCAGCATATACTTTGAGATATGTTAAGATGACTTGAGTATGCTCCCCTTATTTTTTATGCTCCCCCTTTCATTTCGAGTTATGTGCCTAAAATGTTTTAAGCAGAAAATACACTTCTCCCAACTTTTCTCGCCCTTTTGACTTCATCAAAAAGTAGAAAAATGAAGAGTCTATCACAATATATATATATATATATATATATATATATATATATATATATATATATATATATATATATATATATATATATATATATATATATATATATATATATATATATATATATATATATATATATATAGCACACATATTCATAAGATATAAAATAAAAATCACAATGCATATCATAAAACATAGATGTTCAACAAAACAACATAAAACAAATTTTATCCGAGATATGAAATGATTACATCCATAAAATCAGTAAATTGTTCAGAGATATGCATCAAAACAAACAGAAATCCTAGATACAATCTAAGACTTAGCCTTAGAGTTGTCTTCATCAACGTCCGTGCTACTCAACTTAGAAGAGAGACGATGAAGTTCAAACTGGATTTGTTGATTCTGAGTATCAAAGGAATCCATCCGGTTAGTAATGTAGCCTAGAAGAGAAAGAAAATCTTCCATAATCATCTGATTGGTAGGCATGACAACAGATGAGGAAGATTGAGCATGAAACTCAGAAGGTTGATATTCAGGAGGGTTAGGACCGGTAGTTTCTAGTTGATCAACATGTGCATTCGGTCTATAAGATCGATGCTTATAGGTGCGACAGTCATGAGGATCTATGGAGAAACCCATTTTGTGGACAAATTCCACATCAAGTTTGCTTTCGCGAAGATTTAGAGCGACCTTGGTTTCAACATTAGTAGAAACACCTAAATGTTCAAGAATATTGGTTATGAAAATTGCATAGGGAAATGGGCTTTGTGTTCCTCGAATTTTCCACATTTGTCTCATTATCATCTGAGTCCAATTGATTTTGATGTTAAACTTCATAGCGTACATAAATTGGAGTTCTATGTCACTAATTTGAGAATGGTTTGAAAATATCGGTAAAATGACATAGCTAAGAAAATAATGAAGCAAATGATGTTCAAGTTTGAGATGTCCAACAGATAGGATATCTCTATTTTTAACAGTCTCACCAAAGCCCTATTCCGTACGCATTTCTATTTCCTCTTTAGAAATTCTAAACACAAAATGGTAGAAATCATTTCGATCATAGTTATCACATTCACATACAAGGACGAAACATGTTATGCTACCTTGATAGGGTATGTTATAGAAGAATGAACTAAAAGTTTTCAAATCCAAAACAATGTCTTTTCCTTTCACATAGGAAGTAAGACGATTTTTCCGAAAGTTCATGTTGCAGTAAAATACTCAAACAAGTTCAGGATAAGTTTCACAGTAAAAGTCAAAAAGATTTTGTTGCAGTAAAAGATAAGGAAAAAGAAAATTTTCAAACTCAAAATTCCCTACATTACCGTATTTCGGAGTAAAGATGACTCGACCAAGAAAGTGTTCCTCAAAGAATTTACGTTGCTCATCATTAGCAACAAGTCCTGTCAAATTCAAAGGGTTAGACTCTAAAGATGAAGATCTTTGGTTCCTTTGAGTCACATTTGTGCGTTGCTTCTTTGATCTAGAAGAGGAAGCCATGAATTGAGGTTTTTGAGTTTTTAGGTTTTTAGGTTTTGGAGATTTGGGGATTTTTTATTTAAGCCACTAAACCGGAAAATGATGGTGCAGAAGTATTTAGAGTTGAAAATGTGATATGAATAGACACAAAAATCACCCAAAACGAATCAAAAACGAAGATTTTAGAGAAAGATAAGGTTGAACACGAGTTGAGGAAGAAGATGAGTTTGAATTTTTTGAAAAATGCAGAAAAATCACATATATAACTTCATAGAGTAATCGGTTACTCAAATTAAAAAAATTTAAAATTTTCAAACAACAGCTTTGAGTAATCGATTACAACATTTGCATAATCGGTTACTGAAACTCACTGTTTAACACTGTAATCAGTTACTCTCTAGTGTAATCGATTACTTACCCCAGAAAAAATTTATTTTAAGCATACTGATGCTATGAAAATGATTTTTAACCCAAATTTTGAAATTTTAAACATAAATAAGCACTTTTAAGTACAAGTAGGCATGAGATAAACATAATGAAGCACACATATAATCATTTAATCATGTTAAGATAGGTAAGCTTCATCAAGAATGTCTACTTCACGTCTAATTTTATAAAAAGGTTCTTTAGCCAATGGTTTAGTGAAAATATCTGCTAGTTGATTATGAGTGTCAACAAATTCAACGATTCTTTTGGACATGGTCCCTAAGGAAGTGATGCCTTATATCTATGTGTTTGGTTCTAGAATGCATAACTGGATTCTTTGTGAGGTTTATAGCACTAGTATTGTCACATCTCAGAGGAGTGTAGCCTAAGTCTAAGTCATAATCTCGTAATCGTTGCTTAAGCCACAACACTTGGGCACACCAACTACCTGCTGCTATATATTCAGCTTCAGCGGTGCTTAGGACAACACATGCTTGTTTCTTGCAAGACCAAGAGACTAAAATATTTCCTAAAATGTGACAAGTAACACTTGTACTTTTCCTCTCAGTTTTGCATCCAGCAAAATCTGAATCTGAATAACCAACCAAATCACATATACTTCCTTTTGGATACCACAGCCCAATGACAGTTATGCCTTTAAGATATTTCATGTTTCTCTTAACAACAACTAAGTGTGATTCTTTTGGTTTAGATTGATAGTGTGCACATAGACATACACTACATGATATCAGGTCTACTGGCAGTTAAGTATAAAAGAGATCCAACCATACTTCGATACTTTGATATTTAAATGCATTTCCAACTTCGTCTGTATCGATCTAAGTACTAGATCCCATAGGAGTAGCTATTGGCTTGCAGTTATCCATATCGAATCTTTTCAGTAAATCTCTAAAATACTTGGATTGACTTACAAAAATGTCATTATCAAGTTGTTTGATTTATAATCCAAGGAAGTAATTCAACTTCCCCATCATGGATATTTCAAACTCTCTTTGGATTATTTTTCCAAAATCACTACACAAAACTTCATAAGTAGAACCAAAAACAATATCATCTACATAAATTTGAACAAGAAGAGTATGATGATTTATTTTCTTTTAAAAGAGTGTAGTGTCGACCTTCCATTTGGCGAATCCTTTTTCAAGTAAAAAATTGGTTAGACGATCATACCATGCGCGTGGAGCTTGCTTCAAGCCATAGAAAGTTTTCTTTATTTAGTAAACATGAGAAGGATGTTTGTAATCTTCAAAACCAGGAGGTTGTTCTACAAACACTTCTTCTTGAATATATCCATTTAGAAAAGCATTCTCTACGTCCATTTGATATAACTGAATAAAAGAACATGCATATGCAAGTAATAGCCTAATAGATTCAAGTCTAGCAACCAGAGCAAAGGTTTCATCAAAGTCTATACCTTCTTCCTGAATGTATCCTTGGGCTACTAGGCTAGCTTTATTTCTAACAATAATACCATTTTCATCAAATTTATTTCGAGATACCCAACGAGTTCCTATAACATGCATATTTTTAGGTCTAGGAACAAGTTCCCAAACTTCATTTCTCTCAAACTGGTTTAATTCTTCTTGCATCGCAAGAATCTAGTGTTCATCATCGATTGCATCATTAATCTTAGAGGGTTCTAATTGAGAAACGAAGGCCATGTTCAAACAAGCATTTTCTAGCATTAATCGGGTAGTGACACCCTTACATATATCACTAATGATGTTGTCAATATGATGATCTTGATGAGTTCTCCCTTCTTTTGGTAAATTAGAGTGAGTATGTTCTTCTTGAGAAGATAGATCATCATCCATTTTTGAATGGTCAGTATTAGTTGTAGAATCATCAATAGAATTTTCTTTAGCATGGGAACTTGGTAAGTCCTCTTCATCAAAGGTTAACTCATCCTTTATCATAGGATTAGTTTCATCAAAAGATACATGAATAGATTCCTCCATAGCAAGATTTATTTTATTAAAAACTATATAAGCTTTACTCGTAAGAGAGTAGCCTAGGAAGATACCTTCATCAGCTTTTGCATCAAACTTGTCCAAGTTATTCTTACCATTATTTAAAACAAAGCATTTACAACCAAATACATGCAATTGAGAAATGTTTGACTTTCTACCTTTAAAGAGTTCAAAGGGGGTTTTCTTAAGAATTGGTCTTATAAGAACTCAGTTCGAAACATAACATGCAGTACTTACTGCATCAACCCATAAATATTTTGGGAGTTTAGTTTCATTTAACATTGTACGAGTCAGTTCTTCTAAAGACCGATTCTTTCTCTCTACATCAACATTTTGTTGTGGTGTTCTAGGAGTATAAAAATTGTAATTGATGCCCAGATCATCACATAATTCTTCGAATGAAGAGTTTTGAAATTCTCCCGTATGATCACTTCTTATAGCAGCGATTTTTAGTGATTTTTCATTCTGAACTCTTTTAGCATAAATGCTAAAAGCTTTGAATGTCTTATTCTTATGAACTAAGAATATAGTCCAAGTATATCTCGAAAAGTTGTCTACTATAATAAGAGCATAGTAGTTACCACCATAACTTTTTGTCCTTGAGGGGCCAAATAAGTACATGTGTAGTAACTGCAATGGTCTATCGGAAGAAACCATATGCTTACGTTTAAAGGAAGTTTTTGTTTGTTTACCCATTTAACAAGCACTACATAGTTTGTCTT
>NC_032022.1:7614292-7812280 GCF_001865875.1 Lupinus angustifolius | reverse complement strand
CACAAGAGATTTCTTCTCTAAAGATTATGAGTTGCAATTATAATATCTCACCACGAGATCTTTATGTACCTTACACACTCTCTAATCCTTATTCACTTTTGGAAAAACATATTTACAAGTGATTCTAATCCCATTTCTTATCACACTCTTGTGAAAGAAATTATTCTGCAATAAAAATAAAGAATGTACAACAATGGTAGATTGCCTTTACAAGTATGAAAGTAATATAACTTCCAATCCAATCAACTATTTTGTATACTTAGTAATAATGTTCTTTATAAGTTGGTAAACTTTGATACACTTTACTTTAAGCAACTTCGGAAAAATCAGCTTTGAAAGTTTAAGAACTAATTGCCAAAAGTGCAGAAAAATAATTACAGAATGTGTGTAAGAGCTTTTGAAAATTTTATGAGTTGTGTGTTTGTGTTGTGAGATTCAATGTCTTTATGTAGACTTTTCAATCACCCATAGTGCCTCTATGAAATGGTAGGAATAGATTGGAGTGAAGACATTTCGTTTGGGATGAAAACCTTTCATTTTGAAATCTAAAATTTGATACAACAGCTCTCAGTAATCGATTACAACTAGTGGGTAATCGATTACCTAAACATTCTGTCCAATGGGCATTTAAATTCGATTTAGAGTAACCGGTTACAGGAAGTGGGTAATCGGTTATTCAACTTCATTAAAACTGGTAATTTGTTACTCAAAGATAGTAATGAATTACTCTGGTCAATTTTAATATGGATAACTCTTTTCTCACACACGTAACCTGTTACTTAGATGCAGTAACCTATTAGTTTTGAGTATATTGAAGTGTTTCAATTTTCTTTTAAAATAGTTTAAGCATTACTACTATTATATATTCAAGAGTGTAGGATAAAAGTACATATTTAGACTTAGACTAATTTGTCTTGAAGCTTTGTCTTCTTTGTCTTTATAAGTATTCTTCATTTTCTTCTTTTTGGTGATGTTAGTGTCTTTATCAAAAATCGTGTCAATGTTAGGAATAAAGATCTTCTTCACACAGTTGAATAAGAAACACATAGATAAAACATTACAATTTCAACCAACTTTGTCATATAAAAAATATATAATAAATTGGTTAGACTCAAACAAAACATACAAAGAAGCAATAAAATATTTGTATTGGAGAAACAATTATTAAGTTCCTTAAGATGCATATCCATAATATTTAAAATAATTTAACAAAATAATGATTATTTGTTTTTCATGAAACATGTCATTTACAAAAAAATTATGTTTTGTAATATACATATTTTTTCAAAAAGGCAGGGTATGCACTTGCACTCCCTAAAACATACATGGCACCGTCCATGGTTGATATTACATATGTTATGCCAATTTATAATTAATTTCACTGCACCACTATATGATGAACGTTGAATATATAAATACAAGCTATGTTAATGTCATGTAATGTTACACTATTTAATGAAGTAAGATTCTTCAACTCATATCCAATTTATGTTATTACACAACAAATGTTTTTACACAAATAATTAATAACGTTATGTATTTAAAATTTCATTGAATATAATAATGTCAATTTAAACTTTTACTTTAGCGGTTTTAGATCATCCATTATAATTGGTATCAAACTCAGTAGCATTAGGCCATTTATTGTCACTAAATTCTAACGTCAATTCAAAACAACTAGCATGTATATAGTTCCAATCTTGAATAATATATGAACATACGTTCCTCCAATCTTGCATTCCACCAGAAAACTCCTTGCTTGAAGACATGTTTTCTAGAACCTATAATCAAATAAATATATACTCATTATTTTTTCCAATAATTCTTTAAATATAGTTTCATATGTATTTAATAGATATTCTTAATTGCTATTATATAAGGTAATATAATATGATTCTTAATAATGGAGCATTCATGATGACTAGAGTAATTTTTTGCAGTCCTTTAATGAATCAGTTACTAATTTTATTCTATTCATTTACATTGCAGATTTGCTATATTATACTACAATGTAAAAGGGTAAGTACTTTTTGAGTTGATTTTTGTTCAACATATATATTATGATACAAATGTAAACATGTCACTAATATCTATATCTATATATATATATATATATATAATTTATTTCTATTTAATAACATTGAAACATATGTATATTAACTATGCGAAAGGAAAAACAATTATCTTGTGCATATGCATGAGTTACTTACTAGTTACCTCATAAAATTAACATACTTCTTTAATTATACAAGAAACTACCATGGCTATCAATTAACATCAGAGGTTTGGGGAAAGATTGAAGAAGAAGGTGATCAAAGATTTGGTTTGAAAATATAAACCAGACTTCATTTTTATTGAACAAACTAAGATTCAGAACATAGCCAGGAATGTGTGCTCTTCTCTGTGGGTGGTAATAATTTTGAATGGGCCTTTAAGCCAAGGATTTCTTCTTAGTTGAGGAAATCTTTTGTGGGACAAACTTTGTGTTGGTTAAGGATAAATGGGCATTGTATACTGAGTTTTCCACCATTATGAATGTTTATTGACCTTGTCACTTGGATGGTAAGCGAAAGTTTTGGAATGAAGCTAAGAACACAAAGCTAAGTTATCACGGTGATTTGTGGTGCATAATAGGTGATTTAAACTCAACAATTCAAATGGATGAAAGAAAAGGTATGGGGAGTTGTGATTATAGAAGGGATTGTGAGGAGTTTGTGCAATACATCCTTTACATGGAGCTTTTTGATATACCTTTCTCTAGTAAGAAGTTTACTTGGTATCTTTCCAATGGGAAGGCTATGAGTAGGATTGACAGATATCTAGTAAATGATGGTTGATTAGCCAAATGGGGTAGTTTGGTTCAGCTGGGACTTCCAAGGACTTTCTCATATCACTGTCAGATTCTTTTAAAGATTGACGCTTCAGACTGGGGACCGAAACCGTTCCGTACAAATAATTGCTGGCTCTCGAATCCGCAGTTTGGTCAGATTGTTGTTGATGAGTGGAGGAATCTAGTGATCAGTGGAAAGGGATCCTTGTGTTTAAGGAGAAATTAAAAAAAACTTAAAATGGTCTTAAAGTGTTGGAATAAAGAGCAGTTTGGTATGCTGGATAGACAAATTAATGATATGGTGTTGGATAGACAAATTAATGATATAATGTTGGCTATCAATCTTATTGATGCTAAAGGTAGCATGAATAGCCTTACAAAAAGTGATGTCATGTCTAGACAAAAGGATAATTTTCTTTGGCAGAAAAACAGAGATAGATCTGCAAAGGCTACTCTAACTCTAAGTTCTTCCATTTATCTATAAATAAGAATTGGAGTGTCAAGGAAATCACAGGTCTTGAAATTGATGGGGAGTGGGTAGAAGATCTAGTCAAAATTAAAAACTACATTTTAGCCTACTTTAAGGATAAATTTGATGAGAATAACTAGAAAAGATCTTATTTTGATGGTATTAATTTTAATTGTCTGTCTGATGTGAATAATGCTTTCCCAACTACGAAATTTGAGAATTAAGAAATCAAGGATGTCTTTTGGAGTTGTGATGGTGATAAAAGTCTTGGACGTCATGGTTATAATTATACTTTCTTCAAAAAAATTCGGGACTGCCTTAAAGAAGATGTGTTTAATATGGTGAATAATTTCTATAGGTTTGAGATTCTTCCTAGAGGATATAATATGGTGGATAATTCGGGATTGCCTTAAGGAAGATGTGTTTAATATGGTGGATAATTTATTGTTCTTATTCTAAAGAAAAAATGTTTGCAGGGTCTCAACAAATTTCGTCCCATCTCACTCATTGGATGTATCCAAAAGATCATTTTCAAGGTGATTGCTACTAGACTTAAAAAGGTGATCCACTTAGTGATTTATGATTGTCAATATGCTTTTATCAAAGGTAGATTCATCATGGATGGTGTGGTGGTGGCAAATAAGGTGATTAACCAAGCTAGGAAGAAGAAGAGATGTGATAGCTTTATTCTTAAATTGGACTTTGAAAACGCATATGATTTAGTGAATTGGAAGTTCCTCCTTTATATGACGGAGAGATTGGGTATCTTCCACAAATAGAGGGTGTGGATCAAAATCTTACTTCAGGTAAACTCAGTGTCCATTTTGGTTAATGGCAGTCCTGCCAAAGTGTTCTCTATGGCTAGAGGGTTGAGGCAAGGTAGTCCTTTAGCACCTTTTCTTTTTCTTGTCATTGCTGAAGGTCATAGTGGCATTATGAGAGCGGTTGGGTCAAATAATATTTATTTAGGTTACAAGTTTGGTAAGGATGCGGTCCCTATTTCTCATCTTCATTATGCGAATGGTACCCTTTTGATTGAAGAGAACTCTGAACATAATATTATTGTGTTGAAAAATATTCTTAAATGCTTTGAATTGACTTCTAGGCTGAAAATTAATTTCCATAAAAGTTGTTTCATGGGTCTTAACTTGAGTTATGACTTTGTCATGAAGGTAGTGGATAAGTTGTATTGTGTTGTTAGCTCCATCCCATTCAATTTTTAGGGAATTCCAGTGGGTGCAAATCCCAAAAGGCTTTCTACTTCCTATCATTGATTCGTTCAAAAATAATCTCTCTCTTTGGAAGCTCAAGATCATCTCCTTTGGTGGTAGGATAACTCTTATTAAGTCGGTATTGTGTTCCTTTCCTATCTATTTCTTTTCTTTCTATAAAGCCCTGATTTCTTTTATAAATGTGATTGACAAAATTAAGAGATGATTCCTTTGGGGAAGGGGGAAGAGATAAAAGTGATTCACTAAGTGAGGTGGGAGAAAGTGTGCAGACCTAGAGAGGAAGGTGGTCTTGGGATTAAAACTTGGCCTTGTTAGGTAAGTGGATATGGAGAATGTTAAGTGAGGGTAATTCTCTATTGGTGAAAGTCTTAAAATAAAGGTATCAGGATGGGTTTTTAAGGTGTACAAGAGACATTGATTTAGATTTCTTTAGAAGGGGCTCTTCTTGGTGGAGAGAATTAGGGTCTCTTCGTTAGACTAAGGAAGGAATAGGTTGTGGTTGGGTTAATGTTAGTATTCACAGATCTTTAGATAGTGGCCTATGTGGTCATTTATGGACTGACTTGTGGGTTGGGAGTGAAACTCTCAAAAATTCTTTTCCTAGACTGTTTCAGGTGGCTTTGGATAAAGAGGCCGCTATTGTTTCCTTGGGTGTTTGGAGTAATGGGGTTTTGGTCGTGGAAATTGATATGGAGAAGGAACTTGTTCACTTGGGAAGAAGAGGAATGCGAAGAGCTTCTAAGCCACCTCCATGGCTCTACTCCTAAATAACATAGTGATGACTCATGGATTTGGATTCATGACACAACTAGATAGTACACAGTGAGTAATATTTATCAAACTCTAGAAAAGGTGGAAGGGAGCAATAAACTTGTTTTCTTCAAAAGACTTTGGGTGTGTATTGTTCCAACAAAGATGAGGTGCCTAGTATGGAAAATTGTCTTAGATGGGATACCAACTAAAGTGAATCTTGCTCATAGAGGTGGACTAAATGATCAAGACCACCTTCTTTATTCTCTTTGTGGTGAAGCGGAAGAATATACTAATCATTTGTTTTTTACATGTTTTGTATCATATCTTGTTTGGAAAAGGTTTTACTCTAGTTTTGGTTTCTCTTCTATTATTCCTAACGAAGTCAAGTCTCTTTTTTAATCCATGAAAACTTTATAAGGTTGAGGAACAATAAAAAAAAGTTGTGGGTGGCTCAATGGTTTGTCATAATTTGGACTATTTGGCACATAAGGAACAAAGTTATTTTTGATAACAAGAGATTCCATAATGATGAAGTGATGGACCTTATTTTCTTGCACTCATGGAGCCTTCTCAATTCTTGTTTTCCTTTCTTCTCTTTCTCATTTGTAGAATGGGTGAGTAACCCCTCAAGTTTACTTTCTCTTTATTAATTTTAGGGATTATGTGTATATGAGTACCACGTGTTCTCCTAATTTATTTATCTATTGATTAATAAATATTTCATTGCTGATCAAAAATATTATCAAAGTAACTTTAGACCAACCAGTCTTTCATATCTTGGATAGAAACTTATTCTAGATTCCCTAATGGACGTTTTTTTAGCGAGCGTCTGGTGGATCTAGAAGTGGAAAAATCATATTGTATTTGATAATGTGACTTGGGATATATCTTATGTTTCTCGGATTGTCCATATTGACTAGGATTGTGCACTATGGAGTCTATGATGATCGAAGAATCTATGTCGAGTGTTCATTGATGTCCTCTGAAAACTGGTATGGTTAAACTCAATGTGGATGGTAGCTGCAGTCTGTGTGATCCTCATGTCAGAGGAGGCGGTGTTATTGCAATCACGATGGTCTTTGGTTAATCTGGTTTCAGTGATAATTTTGGAATTGGCTCCTCTATCCAAGCTAAACTCTTGGCGATTGAACATGGTCTTAAGTTAGCTTGAAAGTTGGGTCATCGTCATGTTATTTTGGAGAATGGACTACCTTGAAGTTATCCATATCATTACCGATAAGGTGCAAATTAGCTTGGATCTTATTGGTATTGTGCTTCAAAATATTTGTGGGTTGTTGAGGAGAAATTGGGACGTTCGATTTCAACATATCTACAAATAATAAAATATGATGGCATATTATATGTCTAAGCTAAGTTTGTGATATCTGAAGGACTTGAGAATTTGGGACTCTCCACCCCCTAAGGCTTTGCTTCGGAGTTAGAAGGGAAAGGGAAGGAGAGTGATCAAAGGGTTAGGAAGGGGGAGGAAGGGAAGGGAAAATGAAGGAAATTATCTCTCTTGTTTGGGAATATAAAATTTAGATAAAGGGTGATAAACTAATGATAATATGAGAATATTTTTTTATTTTTCCTTAAAAATGTAATTGACAATAATATATAATTATATATTATTACTAAACATATTTAGCTATTTTGATATTTATCTCAAAAAACCCTAAATTTGAGGAACTTTAAAAATAGACATATGGAGGGTTTGAGAAATCCTCTAAAACATTCCTCTCTCCTTCATCCAACTCTCAAACAAAGGGAAGACTTTCCAAAGTCATTCCTTCTCTTCTCTTCCCTTTGTTTGGGAGTATGGTTTTGGAGGACTTTCCAAAGTCATCCCTTCTCAAACCCTCCAGAACCCTTCATGTGTCTATTTTTAAAGTTCCTTCATTTGGGATTTTTTGAAAATAAAATGTCAAATTACCTAATTTTTTAGTAATATTATATAATAATATATTATTCTCAATTTCTCATTATTAATTACATTTTTAAAGGAAAAATAAAAAATATTCTTACATTATCATTAGTTTAATGTCCCCATCTAAATTTTATACTCCCAAATAAGGGAAGGGATTGTCTTCCATTTTCATTCCCTTCTTCCTCCTTTCTAACCCTTTAATCTCTCTCCCTCTCATTCCCTCATAACTCACAAACAAAGCCTAAAGTTCTAACAATTATACAGATCGACCTTTCCCATATGTTTTAGTTTTTCTTACTTAATTTCAGATGTCCAACAAAAAATAGAATGTAATTTAGGTGGAAGTGCAATTATTATTGAGAAGCAGCAAAACATAATTTACAAATCAGTCTTGCAAAGCATAAAAAGAGTTTAATTTACACGTGATTTAGAAAAGGAATCAATCAAATCCAAGTTATCCTCGCAAAATTAAACTATACCATACCCATAGTCAACATATATACAACCTTCACATCAATGCATCATAATTCTGAATTCTTCAAAGCTAAGCATACCATCCTCATTCAAATCAAACTGATTGATCATCACTTTGCATTCATCAATGGACTTGGATTCCCCCATTCTTTTAAGCATATTCTTCAAGCTCTTGGATGTTATAAATCCACACCTTCCTGTATCATACATCTCAAAAGCATCCCTCAAATTCTCCAACTTCTCTCCCTCTCCACCTGATTCCATCAACACAATCAAATCCTCCAAACTCAGAAACCCATCACCATCTGAGTCCAATGCCTCAATTGCCATTTCTGCTTCCTTCAGCAAAAGCTCCCCTCCCATCATACTCAGCCTGTGCCTAAGCTCAGAGGGTGAAACTTTGCCATCACCATCTTCATCAAAATATCCAAGTACACGCTCAAATTGTGTGTCACTCCTCATCTTGCTAGACTTACAATAGCACAAACCTTAAAAGAAACTAAGTAGAATTTATTTTGAACTATAAAGTGGAGACTGCAACAACAAACGTAATTTGTGTTATGCAAATGGAAATGGGACTTTATAATATATGTTGTGGTGTTTGGCGAATTGTATTGTATGAAACATTAGATTATGTGAGTGGTCATTATATATAGGAGATAATTTAAGTCAAGTGGGGTTGTTTATAGTTGTGTATAAGAATGGAAATATGAAGTTGCCGCGACTCTTCCTAAGAGATAAGAGCATGGAAGCCACATAATATACTTGGTTGAATGAGGACAAATGGTTCGGAGTTAATGGCTTCAAACACATCTCTACCACATGTTTATTTCAAATTAATGGTGGGTATGAAATAATTTCACCTTTCAAAAAGTGGAAAGTGGAAAGCAACCAATATCAGTAAAGAGATTGCAATTGTTTCCCTTTCCGGTGGGCAATAATGTGTGAAGAAAGATTGGTGGCATAGTGTCTCAATAAATGTAAAAAATTATGCATATTTAATATTTTTATTTAATAGTCCGAATGATAATTAAAAATGAATAATAAATGATATAATGACTTAGTAAAAAATATCACATTGCATACATCATTTGTTAAAATGAATATCATATTAATTAAAAGAAAATTACTAGTATAATAAATAGAGGTGTCATAATGGATTAGCCTGATCTAGCTAGTCCGTCAAAGCCTGAAAATTCATAGGGATTGGACATTATATTAAGTATTTTTATTGAATACGGACTTTTAGCCTACACTGGCTGGACTATACTAAAATCAGGTTCGTGTCGGGCTTACCCAGACGGGCTCAGGCTACCCATTTTTTCTTATTTTTTTCAAAATAAACTAAATATGTTAAATTTTATATAAATACTTTTAGGTTGAGTTTTGACTACAATTTAATATAAATAAATTATATTTGGGCTTCTTAGCTCAATCCAATTTAAACCAAACCTATCCAAGTTACCTATATTTTGACACCTATGTGAAGTTTAACCTCTTAACTTGTCTTCCTAAGCTTATATTCAACTTATATCATGATATCATGGACAATGTTAGCAATAATTCTCTCATCATCATAAACAAAAAATCCGGTTTATAGAAAAGTGAAACAAATTTCATACATGTGTTTTTGGTGAAAATATTAGAATTCTATAATTTCTATTAAATGTTTGTGCATCACATACTTAGTTATTTATATAAAGGGTTATAAAATAAGTAGACTAGTTGAACAATTTATAACTTCTAAAACTAATATCCAATATAAGCTTAATGAACAAATACCTAAGTTGAACCGTAAAGGATAATGAGAACCTTATATATTAAGCATTAAGAATGATTGTTGTCCCTAACACACTAAATCATAATTAGTTTTACCTTTTGCCCGTTAGGTATAAAACAAAAGTTCCCTAGAGGAATTACATGATTTTATTGAGGAATATTATCATGCTACTAATACTCTTGTGAAATACCAAAATGAAAAGAAAACTCTATGAAAGTAAACTAGATTGAAGAACACTTAGTTGTTATTTTGTGAATGCACTCCAAGACTTATCTTTGAGGTAGTTGAGTTTGGGAAGAGAGAGAACAAAATGAATATTGTTTTTGAGAAAGAACCTATTACTAATAGTTAACAAGTTATTGTAACTATTATAATTCAAGGAATAACTTCAGTAATAAAAAATAATATTCAGAATATTGTTCGTGACAATATTCCAGAACAAAATCTGAAATACTTAGAGAGCAAATTCAACAAACTCAAGAAGTGAAAGTGACATTAAGAAGATCCACTGGATATGGGATAAATGCAATCCTTGATAATTATATTGGATTTCTTCAAGAGCATGAGAAATACATTGGTTAAATAGAGGTTGATCCTCCACTTAACTTCTGTCAAACTATGAAAAGATCTAACTCTCGGAAGTGAATTGATATCATGAAAGATGAGATAAAGTCTATACTTGATAATGATATTTGGGATCTTGTGGAATTATCTGAATGTGCAAAACATGTTAGTTACAAATGAATATTTAAAACCAATAAAATATAAAGCTCATCTAGTTGTTAAAGATTACACTTAGAAATAAGGTATTGACAATAAAGAAACTTCTCTCCTATATTTTTGAAATATTCTTTTAGAATAGTATCGGAACTAGTAGCTTATTTTAATTTAGAGTTGTATTATATGGACATTAAGAATGTGTTTCTAAATGTTGATATTGAAGAAACGATCTATATGTGCAATCAAAACTTTTTGTATAAAATGAATCAAAGTCTATGATATGTTTATTAAATAAATTCATTTATGGCCTTAAACAAGTTTTTTCTTAATGATATCAAAGTTCCACCAAGTTATTACCTCGTATATTTTTTAGAAAAATAAAGTTGATGATTATATATATATCACCAGTTTAGTTGAAGAAAATGTATATTATTGGTTATATATATATATACACGTATATCGTATTCTTAGTGATATGTGATTACTATTGGGTACCCTAACTCCTATCGAGATAGCGAACGCTCCAAATCTTGATATATTATTATGTTTGTTGGAAATGTTATCTCTTGAAAGTCTATTAAACATACACTCAAAGCTCCTTCAACCATGGCCACAGAAATCATGACTTATTTTGAGACATCAAACAATGAGATATGGTTGCATAATTTTGCCATTCGCTTACGTGTGGCCTATAATATTAAAATACCATTGAAAATTTATTGTGGTAATAAGAATGTAGTTCTTTACTCCAATAACAATAAGAGTTCTACAAACTCAAAATTTATTAACATCAAGTTTCTAGTTGTTAAAGAAAGTTTTCAAAATAAATTTTTTTCCATAAAACATATGTGGACAAGTTTTATACTATCTAATCTGTTACTAAGGGTTTGGTACTAAGGTATTTTATGAGTATATTGTATGTATCAGTGGTGTTCCTTAGGATACTTTAGTTCAATGAGAGTCTATATATATTATGGTCTACTTTGGATATCTTATAATAGTTTTATGCATAATAAAGTTGATAATTTATTGTTATATTTTGAACTTATGTAGTTTTTGTATGTAATTATTATGTAACAATTAAATATTCTCGATTGATCTTATTAAAGATTAAAGTAGGACTACTTAGAAATAGACATGTTTGATTTCATATTGTATGAAATTTTTATGTCATACATCCATATTTGATATATATCATTAAGTATGTTAATATGATTATCATCGTAGTCGAGTCATGTTTGATTGTTATGAAGGTCGTGGTGGTTCCATAGTTTATATATAAGATTGACCAGGTTGTATTAAGGAAAAATATAAATATAAATAGCATACAAATGCCCACTTAAAGAATATGGACATAATTGTTTCACGAAAAAATATGTGTCCCAAATGGAAGATTGTTAGAAATTTATAATTTTTATTTAATGTTTGGACAACATATGTTTAGTACACTTATATAGACTATTTAATTAAGGGATTTTACAATAAATGGTCTAATATTTGGTCTAATATTGAACAATTTGTATCACTTAGACTTAATGAGTGGATAGACAAGTTGGTTCAAACAAGATAATGAGAATCATATATGTTAATGTATAAGGAATGGTTATCAGTGACGATTCTAGGATCTAGAGGAAGAGTGTGCAACATAGGTTAAAATTAAAATAATAAATATTATCAATTAAAAAATGAAAATATAGATATCAAAATTACAAAATTTAAATATATTTATTCAAATAAAATATGTATTTCATAACTAATCTCTATGTGATTTCATATTTTGTAACTGTTGAAAATATTTACTTCGTTGTCAATGTTGTTGAACACTTCTCACCAATTATAAGTCACGAGATAGTTATTCATTCATGCATCTTCCATTCGATTACACAATCTATTTTACAATTTTCATAGTTAAAAAACTCATTTTAAAATTGTATTATTAACTTCAAAAGAAGATAAATTAATGGGAAACAATGTGTCTTCCTCCTCCAACCAACTTATCTTAAGATTATTTATTCATTTCAAATAAGTAAATTCCATAGTATTATGCATATCAATGTTGTAAGTCTCAAGTTCATTATCAAACATCATAAAATCAGTCGACAAAAACTCGTGTAGATAAAACTTTACAGATTTAATCAGTTTTGTCATATCAAAACTAGAGAATAAGTCAGCTAGACTCTAACAAGACATACACAGAAGCAGCTGAGTATTTATCTTGGATATTCGATTATGAAGTTCCTCGAGTTGCATATCTGTAATATTATAAAATAATTCAATACAATAATGATTATTAATTTTTCACGAAGCATGTCATGTCATTTACAGAAGAATAAATTTTGGGCTTGTAGAATTATAAGTAAGGGTGTAATATATATACATTGCCTAAATATGTATATATAGTCACTAGATAATCTACCATTTATTTGGATTACTTTTATTTTAACAGTGAATAATGATTAAATATAGATAATGGATGATGCAATAACAACGTATAAACTCTTACGCTCTCAATATATATTTTTTTTCTCTATAAATAATATAGATTTTTTTTCAAAAAGTTCCAGGCTGTGCATGCACACCCTCAGCCCCACATAGTATCGTCACTGATGGTTATGGTTTCTAATACACTAAATTACTAATAGTTTTCTTTCTCCCCATTAGAGAGAAAATAAAAGTTCCCTTGAGAAATTCCATAATTTGTTTGAGGAAAATCATCTTATCACCAATAATGAGAAGGGTACCAAAAAAAATATCTAAGAATATAGATAGAAGTATGTGTTTTTATTCGTGTTTATTATGTGAGATCACTAAATTCATGATACTTAGATAATTTATAATTCAGCAATCAGTAATGAAATATAACAGAAAATTCCTCATAGATATTTAACCTCCCGAGCCTCATCAAATTCGTGTAAGTTGTTTTCTTATTTATAAACTGATTTTGTTATATAAAATAAACTCCCATTGAAAAATTAAGTTAATCATTTCTTATGTATTACATCTATTATTTTTCATTTATAAAAACTATCCATTAAGTTTCATTATAAATTTACTATCATGTATTAAGATAATAAAATCATATACCAACATGAAAATATGATTTAAGCAAATTTATTTAAGTAAAATTCCAATTTAGTTCTAAAACAATCACTCAACCCAATTTAGTATAATAAAGTCTCATATTAAACATAACAGGTCGACCAATATAATTTTATTATATATTTATATTAATTGTTTTATAAACAAAATTATGTAACTACATTAGCACCTAAGCATTTAGTTGTTTACTACTTGGGCATTTGGTTGTTGAGACTTGGGATAAATTATTTCATAACCAGTATCCGGAATCACCCATCTAAGTACGTAAGAATTTAAACTGAAATTGTAAGTGGGAGTGGCTAACCCTAAATGCCTAAATCCTATTCGAAAATAAACTCATGTTGTTGAACTACTTCACACTCCCTGTCGTCCACTCAAAACTGGGCAAAAGTATGTATTTCAGATTGTGTGGTTGTTAGGTGTGAAAATTATTTTATTTCATAAGAATGATTAAACACTTTTTGACTCTAAAGTAAAATTAATGTCATTCATAAATTGCATCTAGGAATAGATTATAAGAGACTTTGACTAACTAATTTAATCCTAAAAACTAGGAATAGATGTCGTCAAATCATAGCTGAAATCAAGCTATTCTAATGGTCTTTGATAGCTTGAATAACTACCAGATTATGTGGAGGATTTGTTGGAGAATCACTGCATTGATCGTGGTTATCTATTATGCCCCCTTAAGATGGTGTCACCATCAGCGACAACGAGCTTGACATGTAGAGGAACAAATCGTGATATGGACAATGACTTAGTGAGTATATCAGCAAGTTGATCCTTTGTTAAAATGTGAGAGACTCGGATTTTGCCGAGTTGCACCAGCTGGCGAACAAAGTGGTAACCTAGTGCAATATGTTTCATACATGAATGAAACACTGGATTTGAACTCAAATAAGTAGCACCAATGTTGTCACAAAAAAAAGTAGGTGTTGGAGGTGAAACACCAAGTTCCCCAAGTAAGTGCAGCTACCACATGATCTCTACTGAAATATTGGCAATAGATCTGTATTCAGCTTCAGTAGAGGATCGAGCTACTGTCCTTTGTCTCTTTAACAACCAAGACACTAGATTCCCGCCAAAATAAATAACAAATGCAGACGTGAAAGTCTTGTCATCCAAATTGCCACCCCAATCTGCATCACTAAAGGCATGTAAATGCATATGAGTTGGTTTTTTTAGCTGTAAGCCAAAGTTGAACATAAGCTTTAGATATCTAAGGATACGTTTCAATTGCCGAAAATGCACTTGAGTGGGTTGATGCATGAATTGGGACAACTTGTTAATGGCAAACGAGAGATCAAGATGGGTAAGAGTCAAATACTACAATGCTTCTATGATGCCACGAAACATTTTTGCATCAGCCGGGGCTGATCCATCAAGCAGCTTGAGAGGAGTGGTTGTGCATAACGGGGTGCTATTGGGCTTGGCTCTAGACATATTGTATCTGTACAAAATATCACGAATGTAACCATGTTGAGTGGGGAACAAATCGCCTTTAACCTGTATAAGTTCAATTCCCAAAATATAGTGAGGAAATCCTTGATATTTGAGAGAAAATGAGGTGGATAGTTTTGCCATGAATTGTTCCATGAATTGAGACTTGTTGCCTGTTAATAAGAGATCATCAACATACACCAGAAGAAACGTGTGGACACCATTTTCGTTGTAGATGAATATGGAGGTGTCACTAAGACTTGTGGTAAAACCATAGGTTAGAACAAACGCCTTGAGTGAATCATGCCATGCACGAGGTGCCTATCTCAAGCCATAGATAGCTTTCTATAACTTGCACACATGGGTAGGGAAGCACCTTGTAAAAATGCATTATTAACATCCAGTTGATGCATAAACCAAGCATGACTTAAAGCAATAGTAAGAACAACTTTGATTGTTTGTGGTTTGACCATGGGGGAGAATGTTTATTTGAAATCAAATCCAGGTGTTTGAGTGAATCCTTTGGCAACCAACCATGCCTTATATCTGTCAATGCTACCATCCAAATGTCTCTTGATCCAAAAAAGCCATTTACAACCAACTACATTTTTGGCTTCTCCTGTAGCAGTCCATTAACCAGCAAAACCATAACACAAACCAGATAATCATTGGACCTAACCATTCTACCAACCAAGAACCACTTGATTCAGGTACTCATTATACTTTATCATGTATAAGCAAACCAAAGTATTGGATTCTTGACACTAGAGCCACTGATCATGTTTGTTATTCTTTACTAGAGTTTCAATCCTTTAAGAAAATAAGTCTTGTACCTATCAAATTACCAGATGGAACTCAAGTCTTAGCCCATTTCTCAGGCACTGTTGTGTTTTCTTCTTCTCTTTATCTCACTGATGTGTTATATATCCCAAGCTTCAATTTCAATCTTATATCAGTTTCAAAACTCACTTCCTCTCTAGCCTACAAAATGATATTTTCAAATGTTACTTTTCACATTCAGGACCTACAATCATTGAAGATGATTGGTGCAACTAAGCTCAAAGCAGGCTTATATGCAATGGTTTCCTATAGTCAGAGTTGAATAAACCACATAGTGTCAATGTTTTCTCAAGGTATAATGATTATAATCTTTGGCATTCTAGATTAGGACATTTACCTCATGCCAAAATGCTTGTTATACGGTCTCAATTTCCTGCCATTCAATGTAATAAAACAAATACTCCTTCTAAAGTTTGCCATTTAGAAAAACAAAAAAGATTACCCTATCCTAATAGCAATTCCATCTCTGTTTGTAGTTTTGATTTAGTTCATATGGATATATGGGGACCAACTTCTATTCCATCTACTCTAGGTCACAAATATTTTCTCACAATTGTTGATAACAAGTCTAGATACACCTAGATTTTTCTTATCAGATCAAAGTCTGAAGCAAGTCATAATATCAAAACCTTTGTCTCAAATATTGATGCTCAATTTGGATCCTCAATTAAATTTATTAGGAGTGATAATGGGAAGTAGTTTCTTCTCTATGAGTATTATGCTTCTAAAGGAATTCAACATCAAACTTCTTGTGTTGAATCTCCTCAACAAAATGGAATTGTTGAAAGAAAACATCAACATCTTCTTGCTGTAATAAGAGCCCTTATGTTCCAATCCAATTTGCCTACATATTTCTGGAATTATGCTTTAGCTCATGCCATCCAGTTAATCAATAGACAACCAACACATTACTTGTCCAATAAATCCCCTTTTGAAGCCTTGTATAATTCTATGCCAGATATCTCAAACTTGAAAGTATTTTATGTATCTACTTTGGTTTCACATAGAAAGAAATTGGATCCTAAGTCAAGGAGATGTGTCTTTCTTGGTTTCAAAAGTGGAACAAAAGATTTTGTGGTTCTTGATTGGAAATCTAATGAGATATTTGTGTATAGGAACGTAATATTCTGTGAACATGTATTCCCCTTTGCCAATTCCATATCTCCTACAAACACTATGTCTGAAGTTCCTATTCTGCCCATCATTGACCATGATCTTTTTCTTTATTCCATTAATGACAATAATAACACTCATAATCCTAGCTTTGCCCAAGACAGACACACATCTCAAACTGAGCCACACCCTACCTCATTAGAATCCTCATCTATAGCATATAATCCTCCTACATTTGTTAGACATTCTCTTATACATCAAAGCCACCAAGTTATTTGGAAGACTATCATTGTAATTTAGCTTCTAGTATGCCTACATCATGTTCCTCTTTTGTCAAGTATCCTATCTCTAATCAACTTTCTTATGAGTCATTATCCCCACCTTCAAAACACTTTTCTTTAGCCATTTACACATCTCAAACACCTATACACTATAAGGATGTTGTGGTTCAATATATTGCCATTAAAACTGAGTTATCTGCTTTAGAGAGGAACAATACTTGGATTTTGACTGATATCCCAACCAACAAAAAAGCAATTGGATGTAAATGGGTATTCAAGATCAAACATAAGCTAATGGTTCAATTGAAAGATATAAAGCAAGGCTTATGGCAAAAGGTTACACTCAAACTAAAGGAGTGGATTATATGGATACCTTTAGTCTAGTGGTGAAAATGACTACAATCAGATTCTTACTCTCCTTGGCTTCCACATATAATTGGTTCTTACATCAATTGGATGTTAATGCAACTTTTCTACATGGCGATTTGAATGAAGAGGTTTATATGAAGGTTCCCCCTGGCTTAAAAACTCCTCCAAATGTTGTATGCAAACTACAAAAATCCTTGTATGGTCTCAAACAGGTAAGCAGGCAATGGCATGATAAGGTAACGAAAGTATTGTTAGCTTTAGGATACATTAAATCCAATTCTGATCACTCACTCTTTACTAAGTCAAAGGGTTCTGGTTTAACAGCTATATTAGTTTATGTAGATGATCTTGTTCTAGCAAGGAATGATCTTGTTGAAATTGAAAACACCAAACATCTACTTGATGAAAATTTTAGTAACAAGGATCTAGGCAATCTGAATTTTTTTCTCGGAATGGAGATTGCTCGATCAAATGAAGGAATAACACTTTATCAGAGAAAATATGTCCTATATTTACTTCTACACAATGAAATGCTAGGATCTAAACTCTTATCTACTCCCATGGAATACAATTGTAAATTGCATAGCACCTCTGGTACTCCATTATCATATGCAACCCCTTATAGAAGGCTGCATGGCAAATTGCTATACCTTCTTCATACCAGACCTGACATAAGTTTTGCCATTGGGCACCTTATCCAGTTTCTTGCATCACCCACTGATCAACATCAATGTGTTGCACATAGAGTTCTTAGAGTTCTTAGATATCTTAAACAATCACCAGGGCAAGGCATTTTCTTCCCTAGCCAGAATAGTGCAAAATTAAAGGGATTTTCATATTCAAATTGGGGATCATGTTTAGGTACAAGACGATCAATAATAGGTTGGTGTTTTTTTAGGTTCTTCTCTCATATCTTGGAAAAGCAAAAGACAATCAACAGTCTCTAGATCATCCATTGAAGCAGAATACAAGGCATTGGCCATGACCCCTTGTGATGCACAATGGTTGCAATTTTTTATCCAAGACTTTGGTATCAAACATTCTGAGCCTATTAGCCTATATTGTGATAATAAATCAGCTCTTCATATTGCTGCAAACCTAGTGTTCCATGAAAGAACAAAATATATTGAAATTGATTGTCATGTAGTTAGAGAAAGGGTACAAAATGGAATGATTCACTTGTTGCCTATCTCTACCTATTCTCAAGTTGAAGATATCTTTACCAAGCCTTTAGCCCCTCTTCCATTTCACAAGTAAATTTCCAATGAAGGTTTATTAAGCATGCTCATAACATGCACACCAGAAAATAATTCATTTATTTGTGTTAAAATATGCATACACTATAATAAGTAGACAAAAATATTTGTAAAAATACCTCCAGAGACTGCGATGGGTTTCGAAAAAGTTCACCGTCAAAAGTATGAAGGTCCTACACGCGTATCCATACTGAGACCAATCTTTGTTGTATCAACACTTCATACGTAGAGCAAAAATTCAACTCAAATAAAACCAAAATGAAAGGATTGAAATAAAGCAATATGATTATTTGTATATTGCATATGTTACTTTCTACCATGAAGGTTACGTGAGTTTTGGTTTATATAAAACCAAAACATTCTTCAATTCATTTAGTGTCAATTAACAAACCATTAATTTAGCATAAATTTTGGTTTTTCGTTTTCAATATTGACTATCAGTTTTAAGCCTTTGAAATATTACAATTAAGTCTCACTTAATTATATTAAAGATGACTGAATAATATTATTCGTATTTTTGGTACTAGCAAAAAATATAATAATATTCCACTAAAAGTAAATATATAAAATTAAACTATTTAATTTAGATGTTTTCTCGTCCAACAAAAATCAGAACACTTAGTAGTGTATGACCTCGTAGGTTCATTACTAAACCGGTAGTAAATTAACTCATTAATTTACTAATCAAGGTTAGCATCTAGCAACACTCCTTAACAACGAGATAGAAATGAAGTAATATCTTTTACTTAACCATTAGAAGATTAATATAATATTTCATTTCATCTTTACAACTCAATGTTAACTCTAGAATATGGTATAATTGTCAAATTCTAATTAGTTAACTCATAGTGAATGACTTAAGAAACTCGTTTCTTCATTCATTCAATTCCCCTTAGTCAATGTCTTTATTTCTATAAAGCTCAAACTCATTATCATTAGTTGATGGATTCTTTCTTGATTAATCATTAATTCTACAAGGATTTAATTATACTCATAATCATTCAACTAATATCACAAGACATTAGGTGTCCGATATCAAAATATAATAAATAACTTGTTAATTACTATGGTAATCTCAAGTCTAAGAAAAATATATATTTCTTTATAAGAAAATCATATTGACAATTCAAAGGGAATATACTAACCATTAGGAATTCTCATTTGAGTCAATTCAATGGTCATATCTCTATATGCATCATTTATATGTGTAATTTAATAAATGAAATCTCTTAATCTTTATCTAATAAAGACCATTACACGTATATTGATCTATCTGGATTAATAGTGTCTTAAGCTCAATAATCATATGATCAATAACAATTGAGATTAAAATTATAAAATATTTATTTCTCATTATTATAATCTCTATTATAATAATAAGTCTCTAATTTTAATCAAGGACCTTTCATATTAGTTATTTTGACAAACAATAAATATGATATTAAGATAATAATACATTTAACTTTATTATTATAAACATGACAAATTGGTTCTTGGGCATACATTATATCCCAACAATCTCTCACTTGCACTAGAGCCAATCAGTCGTGTACCTCATTCCCATCTCCCACTTGTGCTTATCAAACTCTTTTATGTCAAGTGTTTTTGTGAATGGATCTGCAACATTCTTTTTGCCATCAACCTTTTGTAGCTTAACATCATCACATCCAATGATTTCTCTAATTAGCTGATATTTTCGCAAGACATGCTTATTCTTTTGGTGCGATCTAGGCTCATGTCCTTGAGCAATAGCTCCATTGTTGTCACACAATAACGTAATTGGTTCATCCATCGAAGGAACTACACCGAGTTCAATTAGGAAGTTCTTTATCCAAACAACTTCTTTAGCAACTTCACTTGTTGCTATATACTCTGCTTCAGTAGTTGAATCAGCTATTGTCATATGTTTGAAACTTTTCCAAATTATTGCGCCTCCATTCAAGGTGAAGACATAACCAGAAACTGATTTGACATCATCTTTATCTGATTGAAAACTTGCATCAGCATAACCCTTTAACTTGAGTTCGGACTCTCCATATACAAGGAATTGGTCTTTAGTTCTTCTTAAGTACTTAAGAATGGTCTTAACCACTTCCCAATGTTCATCACCTGGATGTGCTTGATATCCACTAGTTACACCCAATGCATATGTGATATCAGGTCGTGTACAAGTCATGGTGTACATGATAGCTCCCACTGCACTAGCATATGGTACTCTATTTATGTGTTCTCTTTCCTCGGCAATCTTAGAACAATCCTGCCTACTGAGAGTAACTCCAGACCCTATAGGTAAATGGCCTATTTTGGAGTTGTACATGTTATACCTTTTCAAGATTGTATCAATATACAAGGATTGGGAGAGTCCAAGCGTTCTTCTAGATCTATCTCCATAGATCTTTATTCCTAGAATAAAAGCTGCTTCTCCTAGATCCTTCATGGAGAACTGATTTTATAACCAAGTGTTTGTAGATTGCAATACCGAAATATCATTTCCTATGAGTAATATGTCATCAACATATAGCAATAGGAAGATGATCATGCTCCCACTGACCTTTTTGTAAATACAAGGTTCATCTTCCCATCTTACAAAACCAAACATTTTGATTGTGTTGTTAAAGTGAATATTCCAACTTCTAGAAGCTTGCTTTAATCCATAAATGGATCATTGTAGCTTAAAAACTTTATTATGATCATACATAGGTATGAATCCTTCGGGTTGTGTCATATACACATCCTATTTGAACTCTCCATTAAGAAAAGTTGTTTTCACATTCATCTTCCATATTTCATAATCATGGTATGTTGCTATAGCAAGTAGATCTGGTGCATGATATGATCTCATAGATCTTCTAAGAGACACTTGTGCATTTGAATCCCCTTATTCTGGATTCATTGGTTGTTCCATTTGTTCCTGAACTGGTTCAGTAACCTGTTCCTGAACTGCAACCTGGTATTGAACCGCAACATTTGACGGTAGCAACCTTTATGTTGGACCTAAAACATCTAAGCAAGGTTGCTCAAGTTCCATATCATGTTCTTGAGCATTAAATGTTTCATTGGTTTGTTGATCTTCATCAAGCATTATTTCATTACACTGAATTCCTTTTGCAAGAAGTTCTTCCTCTTGCCACAAACACTTTATGGTCAGAAGGGTGGTAGAAATAATATCTCATTGTTTCCTTAGGATACCCAATAAATCTACACTTGTCAGACATTGCTTCAAGTTTATTGGTTTGAAATCTCTTAACATAGGTTGGACATCCCCAAACTTTAATGTGCTTAAGGCTTGGTTTGCGCCCTTTCCATATATCATATGGCGTTGTAGAGACAGATTTTGTGGGAACTTTATTTAACAAATAATTTATCGCTTCCAAAGCATATCCCCATAAGCTTATTGGAAGATCAGTGAACTCCATCATGGATCTAACCATATCTAATAAGTTTTGATTCCTTCTTTCAGATACACCATTATATTGTGGCATACTTGGAGGTGTCCATTGTAAGAGAATTCCATTCTCTTTCAAATAATCAAGAAAATCAGCATTAAGATATTCTCGTTCTCTATCAGACCTTAGCATCTTGATACTTTTACCAGTTTTCTTTTCCACTTCACTTTGAAACCTTTTGAACATTTCAAACGATTCAGATTTATGTTTCATGAGATATAAAAAATCATATCGCGAAACATCATCAGTGAATGTAATAAAATAAGAATATCCTCATTTATCTTGAATTCTCAAGGGCCTATAAACATCAGTATGAATTAGTCCCAACAATTCAAAGGCTCTTTCTCCATTTCCAATAAATGGAGATTTGGTCATTTTGCCTTTGAGTCAAGATTCACAAGTCATGTATGATTCATAATCATAATTGTCAAGGTAACCTTCCTTGTTCAGCTTGTTAATTCTTTTCTTACTAATATGAACCGAGTCTACAATGTCAAGGATATGTTTTGTTTACTTGATTATCTCTTTTTCTTTTAAGACTAGAAATATGCATAATTGAATTAAAACGCACTTGAGGTATGACATAAATGATGTGTTGGATATCCTCATTCGCATAAAAGATATCATTATTATAAATTGAACAAACATCTTTATTAAAAACAAAGCGATAACCATGAATATCCAACATCGAAATTCAAATAATTTTCGAAACAAAATTAGGAACATAGTAGCAATTTTCTAAGACTAGTACATTAGTCAGCATTATTAATGAGACTATTCATATAGCCTTGGTTGCAACCCTTGCACCATTCCCCACTTGGAGATTGATTTCTCCCTTCTTCAACCATCTAGTTATTTGTTAGTCCCTGCAACGAATTGCAGATGTTAAAACTACTACTAGTATCTAATACCCATATTGAAGAATCTGTAACAGTTAAGGAAATTATGAAAACATTTTTCATTAATGTCTCACTTTGTTTCTTTTCTTTTAAAGAATCAAGATATTTGCGGCAATTCCTCTTCCAGTGTCCCTTCTCCTTAAAGAAGAAACATTCAACATTGCTTTGGTCAACACCACCTTTCTTGTCCCTAGGTTTGGTCACACCACCTTTAGGCACGAAATGCTTCTTTCTGGACTTGTTATTCCATTTTCCTTTTTTCTTGTTGGACTTTCCAACTACCAAGACAGATCCTTGGTTTTTTCTAGAGTCAATCTAATTCTGATAGTCAATTAACATATTCAGCATCTCATGCAAGTCACAATCCATCTTATTCGTGTTAAAATTAACAATGAATGGTGAGAACGAATCAGAAAGTGACTGTAGAATCAAATCTTGGTATAACTGCTTCCCAAGTTTGCAGCCCTACTTCTCAAGTTGTTCCATAAGATTAATCATCTTTAGAACATGAGTTCCTACCTGAGCATTCACATTCAACGTGGATCTAAATAGAGTCTTAGACAACTGGTATCTAGCTGTCCTACTTTGTGCACCATACATCTTCTTAAGATGTGCAATGATATCAGTTGGGTCCATGTCCTCATGCTGCCTCTAGAGTTCAGGACTCATTGATGCTAAGATGAGGCATTTTGTACTCATCAAGTCCTCTAAGAAATTCTTATAAGCAAAAACTGCCTCAACATCATCTTTATTGATTGGTTCAGACATAGCAGGCTTATCGATCGTATCGATAAGTTTCTCGTGCATGAGAACGATTCTCAAAGTTTGGTATCAGTCATGAAAGTTGTTTCCAACCAACTTTCCATCAGCAAGTATTGAACATAATGATAAATAAGACATGTAGAGATATCTACATACATTTAAACAAATATGTGAGAACATATTAATGTAAAGAGATATATCACAAATAAAATACTCCAACTTACTATAATAGCAATTTAAGAAATAAAAATTTCTTCTAGTGGAAATATAAAATAAATGCTTTTAAAATTGTGAACAAATATTTGGTTGTCAAGTCATTTCTAATGCACATTTTAAGACAAATGTATCACATACAATTTTATTCAAAATAATAAATAACAAATAGCTACATGTTTGTCAGGTCATTTCTATAAGTATAATTGAATTAATCTTTACGCTCTCTAGGTAGTCTAGGCGATTAGTGATAAAATTAATTTTAATAATTGATTGATATCACATACTATGTTAATCATCTTAATTACAAGTCATCTGGTAGTCAGATCGTCTCATGAAATTAAATAATTAACACACTCTTAAAAAATGTATCTTATACAAAATAAATTTAAATACATTAAAATATTTTTTCCATCACATGAAACTTATGATTAATATATATACAAATATATATATTCTGGAATTTGTAACTGTGATATATAAATCTAATTTATATATTAGTATACTAATTAATCATTATTAATTAATAACTATTAAATCATATATTGTAAACTAATATATTCTTGTAAATATTTATTCATATGTCTCTGACTCATATAACCAACTCACCCATGTTTATTTTTTATTAGTGTGACAATCAACACGTTAACAAAAACCAATTCACTCACTGTGAATTAAAACCCAATCATTGAGTGAAAAAACGCAAACAACGAAAGCCAATATATTCAGTATGTCACAATATTCTAATTATATCATTAAACACATTCATATATAACTATTATATATTAACAAAAACACATATTGATTTCTACACTCTTGTAGATGCAATATTTAAAATATTAATAACATAACTCAATAAATATATTTGCTAGATACAAACTTTTATATAGGATTGTTTAGTTTTTCATAAAACTCTACACAATCCAACACATTCAAGTCATGTGATGAATGTAAAAGTCAATGACTATGTGATCAAATCAACAAAATAATCAGTGTGTGAATAAAAATTAAGAACATTCAACACATTGAATAAAAAAGTCACAGTCCACCAATTTGCATTTTACACTCAATAAAGTTTAAGGGATTGAATAATTTTAAGAATTGTTCATATCTCAGTCTCAATAATTAATGCAATCACCATGTCATGAAATAAAAAAAATATTCACAACCCAAAACGTTCAAGTCATCATTGTCTCAATAATTTAATGAGTTTTAAAAAAACCAATTAACATTGCAGCATAAATTAAAACACAGTAATATTAAGCGTGTTCAAAACATGCACAGTGGAAAATAATTCATATATTTGTATTCAAAATATGCATACACTATAATAAGTAGACAAAAATATTTGAAAAAATACCTCGCGAGATTGCGATAGCTTTAGAAAAAGTTCTCCTTCAAAAGTATGAAAGTCATACACGCGTATTCACACGAGATCAATCCTTGTTGTATCAACACTTCATACGTGGAGCAAAAATTCAATTCAAATAAAACCAAATTGAAAGGATTGAAAGAAAACAATATGATTCTTTGTATATTGCCTATGTTAGTTTCTACAATGAAGGTTACGTGACTTTTGGTTTATATAAAACCAAAACATCCTTCAGTCCATTTAGTGCCAACTAACAACTTATTTATTTATCATGAATTTTGGTTTATCTATACTATTAATAAAGCTAAAACAAGTAATAACCACCATGCATGGTATAATTTCTAAATTCCATTTTTAATCTTTTTAACTTCTCTCCTTAATAAATGGAAACCTCCACATTTTGCTTTCATTTTTTCATCAATATATTATTACTTATCTAAACATTCTTTTTTATCTTCTCTCTTTCTCAACCCAAAAATAAAACAGTAGCACATGAAAAAATATATCCAAAAACTCAATAATGATTATTAAATGCACGAGAAATTTACATTTTCTATTGAATTTATATATTTCATTTTTTATACTTATACACTTATATAAAAAAAATAAGAATGCGGGTCGACATGCTAGTAAATATAAAACAAAAACCTCATTCAATCCATTTAGATTCAATTAACAACACATTAATTTAGCATAAATTTTGGTTTTTGGTTTTCAAAATTGACTATCAGTTTTAAACCTTTGAAATATTATAATTAAGTCTCACATAATTATATTAAAGATAACTGAATAATATTTTTGTATTTTTTGTGCTAGCAAAAAATACAATAATATTTCACTTAAAAGTAAATATACAAAATTAAACTATTCAATTTAAATATTTTCTCGCCCAACAAAAATCAGAACACTTGTTAGTATGTGACCTCGTAGGTTCATTAGTAAACTGGTAGTAAATTAACTCATTAATTTACTAATCAAGGTTGACATCTAGAAACACTCCTTAACGACCAGATAGTAATGAACTAATATCTTTTACTTTAGAACCATTAGAAGATTAATATAATATGTTCTTCCATCTTTACAACTCTCTATTAACTCTAGAATATGGTATAATTGTCAAATTCTAATAAGTTAACTCGTAGTGAATGACTGAAGAAACTCATTTCTTCATTCATTCAATTACCCTTGGTCAAAGTCTTTATTTCTATAGAGCTCAAACTCATTACCATGAGTAATGGATTCTTTCTTGATTAATCATTAATTCTACAAGGATTTAATTATACTCATAACAATTCAACTAATATCATAAGACATTAGGTGTCCGATATCAAAATATAATAAATAACTTGTTAGTTACTATGGTAATCTCAAGTCTAAGGAAAATATATATTTCTTCATAAGAAAATCCTATTGACAATTCAAAGATAATATATTAACCATTAAGAATTCTCCTTTGAGTCAGTTCAATGGTCATATCTCTATATGCACCATTTATATGTGTAATTTAACAAATGAAATCTATTAATCTTTATCTAATAAAGATCATTACACATATATTGATCTATCTGGATCAATAGTGTCTGAAGCTCAATAATCCTATGATCAAGAACAATTTAGATTAAAATTATAAAATATTTATTTCTCATTATTATAATCTCTATCCAAACTTGGTTTTTGGGCATAAATTATATCCTAATATAAGGACTATAGATGAATTTAGCCACAAAACTGATCTAGAAACAGAGGAAGTTGGATAACTTATAATTATTGTGGGAGCAGTATTTTGTTCTAGTGTTGACAATTTTAGTTTTAGACTTTTGGCTCCAATTGCAGTTGGAATTTAGACCGAGAAGTTTATTAAGCAGTTATAGTATTACAAGTCTATATAAGTTAAAAGTTCATTGTACTTTCATCAATCAATTAATTCATTCAATATACATTCAAGTTGCATTCTTTTCAGTCTTTATTTGAGTTTATGTTATGCTATCGTGAAACAATTTCTAACAATATCCTCTAATTATAAGAAACTACTACCTTCACATGAAAGTAATGTAGTAGAGAATGCAATTTGTGGGTGGAACCGCCATTATATTGAGAAGCAGCTAAACAGAATTTGCAACAAAGTTAACCCTCACAAAACTATACATTTTGTTTTTATCGAAAATTATTAGTATGTTAGTTGTTAGTGGATAAGATTTCACCATCAATCTCCTACACTCTACTATCTATCCACCTTATAACTCCCATTTTTGTTGATAGTAGGACTCGAACTCACAACCTCCTGAACTCCATTCCTTAAGACCACTCTCTCTTCACCATCAGACCACCTTATGACTCTCCAAAACTATACATTATACATAATCAACATACATACAGGCATATCATTGCATCATAATTCTGAATTCTTCAAAGCTAAGCACTCCATCCCCATTCAAATCAAATTGATTGATCATCACTTTGCATTCATCAATGGACTTGGATTCCCCCATTCTTCTAAGCATCTTCTTCAAGCTCTTGGGTGTTATAAATCCACAATTTTCAGTGTCATACATTTCAAAAGCATCTCTCAAATCCTTCAACTTCTCTTCCTCTCCACCTGATTCCATCAACACAATCAAATCCTCCAAACTCAGAAACCCATCACCATCTGAATCCAAAGCCTCAATTGCCATTTCTGCTTCTTTCAGCAAAAGCTCCCCTCCCATCATACTTAGCTTGTGCCTAAGCTCAGAAGGTGAAACCTTGCCATCCCCATCTTCATCAAAATATCTAAGTACACGCTCAAATTGTGTGTCACTCCTCATCTTCCTAGACATATAATAGCACAAATCTCAAAGAAAAAATGATGCCACAATACACAAGCACTTGCTTTGAACTAAAAGGTAGAATTTTCAATAACTAACTTGTAATATGGGAATTGTAATATATGGGGTGGTAAGGTATTTAGGTTATTGAATTGTATGAGACATTTGATAACGTGATAGTGGTATTTTATAGACAGAAGATGAGATGGTAATTGGCGCGTTGAGGTTGTTTCCTTGTTGTGTTGAAGATGTACTATGTTTAATATGAAATTGCCGGGAATGTTCCGAAGAGATAAGAACCACGTACCATGATTGTGTCACACTGACCCAATATAATACTCATTTCCATATCATAAAAATATATATACTAACAATATTAATTCTATATATAGTTATTATATCATATATTATTAATTTTAATTATTATTGATTTTTTGAAAAATATAATATAAATGAATTATAATTAATATATTGAATACATATAAATTTTTACCTAGAATAATATGCACCTTTTTTAGTTATTGCTTCATTATCATTATTAATTTCCATAATAACATTCATTATTATTATTTATATTCTTGTTTTCAAGGAAAGAACAGGTACTGTCAAGAGAAAAATTGAAAATGATATATAATAAGAAAATAATACCACTTTAATCTGGTGTTATGATAATTGGACTAGACTGGATGGTCAAATCGGTTTTACTATTAACCGGACTTGAAAATCGTTATGTTTTGTAATCTTAACCGAATGAAAGGTTGGACCATTTTGAATAAAAGAAATTTCAGTCTCACCATGTTAAATTTGGTTGAACAAGAAAACCTTGGGAAGTTAATCGGACAGTTCACTTAAATTTAAAAAAATAATAGAACACTAGTCTAATATTTTGGTTTACTTCAGTCCAAAAGAAGATGGAAATATGTTATTTCAATATGATTATTAATTATAGTATTTTGTATATAACTATATATTCATAGATAAAAATGATAAATTATATATGAAATCACTCATTCCGACTGGATGGTTTAACCGTTTAAACATAATACAAGATATTTTCTGATTTAATATCTGGCTCGCGTTTCCCAAAAAGATTATTATAATAAAAAATAAACCTTATTGATTCCATTGATTTATATGCAGAATATTTATGAAATAACAAGGATATGGAAAGGAATCTTAACAAAATTGACATTTGTTTTGCTGAATACGGATGGAAAATCTGTTATCTTAAAACATATCTCAAAGTCTGTCCCAAATTAATTATAATATACCACATCAGATAAAAAATTAAACTTTCATAATTTTTTGTATTTTTGTGATTGGTTTGAATAGGCTTGGGGACATATATGGGAATAATAAATTCTCATTCCAAAACGACCAATACCGGTCAACTGCTAGCGAATTGTTTGTTGCATTCCTAGCGGTGTGGGGATAGAGTTTGGACCGTGACCTAATAATTATGTTATGGATAGGAGAAAACACTTTTGTATAGACACATCATCACGGATAAAGATTTCTTGGTCCAAACTCTAAAACATGTTATCAACTAAATCATTATCGATCAAAATATATCATGTTAGTTAAAAAATTAAATATTTATTATTTTTTCTATTTTTATATTATTGTCATTGGGTTGGGATAGACTTTAAAATATGTTTTGAGAGAATATCTTTATCCTATTCAATACATCATATTTAGAGGTAAATGTTTTTGTGTTATTAGATTAAATTTGAATAAGAATTAAACTTTAATATATTGTTAAAATTTTATTAATTGTCTCTACATAGGTACGTCTTCAAACAATTATTTTTTGTATAAAATATCAAATATTGATAAACTTTGTAGTGCTAGATGAGAATTGTGATACATGAGAAAAACAATTTTAATGTCTATAATTTTAAGTTATTTTTAGATAAAAAGTTAAAATTAAAAAAATTATCTTTCTCCTCTTATTCTAGTGTAGGAGAGAAGTTGTACTCAAATTGACAATAGTATATAATGAAAAATGTATATATAAAGAAAATAAGAAAAAAAAAAGTAACAGTGAGATATACATAAATTTGAATGATTTCAAAATTTTGATGCTCAAATTCAAATAAAAGAAGTTTAATATTTATACTCCAAAAAGAGACTTTTATATAGTATAACATCTGATTATGTATGAATCATAAAGGAATCATTATGCTATTATGCTATAAACACTTACTATACACTATGTCATAATAGCAAAGCAACAATGCTTAAAATTGTCATTTAATAGTGTTTTTGTGACACTTTCTGTGGAACGTATTAGTACATAAGGTTATATTCAATAGCGTTTTTGTAATGTCGTAGAAAGTAGATATTTAACAGCGGTCACTGAAGCAAGCACTGGTAAATGTCTATTTTATAAATAGGACAATGTATCTCTCACACATTCAATCAAATACATGACAAACATGTCCAACTCCACCATATTTATAATAGATTTGTTAAATCACCAACGACTCCAGCTTCATTCAACCTTAACAGATTCCAATTTTATATAATAACATACGAGTAATGAGATCTTATGCATATTGTTCATTCTTTCTCCTCCAATGTGCATGTCCTTACAAAGTGTTCTTGTATTCCTCAATGATCAATGTAAGCTGTAAGTACAAATAAAAAAATGACATCTCTAAATAAATTGCAAAAGTTATGAAAAAATACAAAATTAGTAACAATTGAAAAAGAAAATTTATCATTATACTCAAACCATGTCTTCTAAACTAGTGAAATATAGCCAAAAACCTAGAACACCGTAGCTGTATAACTTCACAACAAATAAAGATCACACTATTAGTGAAGAGAGAAATAAATGAGCTAAAATAAGATAACGATTTCTCTTATGTTTGAAGAGAAAAAACCAGAAATCAATAACTTGCTTGAAGAGAGAAACTAAAAACAAGAGGAAAAAAAACTGTAACTTGTGGAGAAGAAGAAAAATAAGAGAAATAATAAACTGAGTTATATATGTATTATTGTGTGAGGTTTTGTTTTTAAATTTGAAAAGATTTTCGCTCACTAAAACAAGCGTTTATTGAAGAAGTGTTGTTAAATATATGAAGACCTTTAACAACACTTTCTTCAATAAGTGTTGTTAAAGATAATACATTTAACCGCGCTTATTGAAAAAATGTTGTTAAATATATGAAGTATGACATTTAACAACTCTTTCTTCAATAAACGATGTTAACGATAACACATATAACAACGTTTTTTTCAACAAACATTTTTAAACATAACACATTTAACGATGCTTATTGAAGAAGTGTTGTTAAATATATGAAATATGACATTTAATAATGTTTTCTTCAATAAGCGCTGCTAAAGATAATACATTTAACAAAGCTTTCTTCGTAAATATATGAAGTATGACTTTAACAGCGTTTGCTTCAATAAGCGTTCTTAATTCTCTTCTGTCTTACATTTTATAGCGTTCAACACACAAGTATTGTTAAAGGAACGTTGTTAAATGAACGTTGTTAAATGAACGTTGTTAAATGAGCGATGTTAAATACAATTCTCACGTAGTGGTTAAAGGATTTTGTTGTGTATTGATGTATTTTGAAGAAGTAGAATGTTTTCTTGGTTGAAGAACTAAAGCAATGACCATACTCTTATATCAGTTGGCCTTGCTTGGAAGGAAAGCAACAGAAAAACTGAATGCAACTACTTCTTAACAAACTAATTGAAGCACTTTTAACATGTGCTTAAAAACAGAGATACTCTGCCACTAAAGCCAATCCTAAGGAAGAAATAATGTGCTATCAACCAAGGCTTGATCACGAACCAACCAAAGCTAGGAAGCTTGCCCAAGCATCTGCAATCTGCAATGCAAACAAACAAAGAAAGAATTGCCTCATGTTTTAAACCATGGGCCAAGTGTTAGTAGACAAAAGCAAGGCAATATTTAATACCCCCCCCCCCCTTCAAGCTGGAAGATGTATATTAATCACTCCCAGCTTGCTTAAGTTGTTTTTGAAGAGAGTAGGTTCCAATGGTTTGGTCATAATGTCTGCTACTTGAGCAGAAGTGGAGATTGGTAATAAATGAAGGAGTTTGTTGTTTAGTCTTTCTCTAATAACATGGCAATCAATCTCAACATGTTTAGTACATTCATGAAAAACAGCATTGGCAGCAATGTACCTTGCCGAATTGTTATCACAATATAATAAAGCAGGGTGTTTGTAAAGAACTTGAAAATCATTGAGGAGATATATTAGCCACTGAATTTCACAAGATGCAATGGCAAGGGCACGGTACTCTGCCTCAGAAGATGATCTAGAAACAGTATTCTGTTTCTTGGATTTCCAGGAAACAAGTGAGTCTCCTAGGAACATGGAATAACCAGAAATGGATTTCCTAGTGTCAGGACATGTGGCCCAATCAGAGTCAGAAAACCCTTTGATTTGGATGGTGGATGTAGGAGAATATAGGAGGCCCTGTCCAGGTGTTCCCTTTATGTATCTAAGAACACGAGTCATGGCTTTATGGTGTAAGACAGTGGGGACAACCATGAATTGCATAAGTTGTTGCACAACAAAAGTAATATCAAGACGGGTGTTAGTCAAGTAAAGAAGCCTACCTACAAGTTGTCTGTAGGATACAGGGTCATGATAAAGCTCACTGTCATTTTGGTGCAAATGATTGGTTTTAACCATGGGTGTTGGAGTAGGTTTAGAAGTGAGAAAGCCAGTGTCATGTAATAAATCCAAGGCATATTACCGTTGGCATAATGTGATGCCAAGCTTAGAACGAGCCACTTCAAGGCCTAGGAAATATTTCAAGTGTCCTAAGTCCTTGATTTTGAATTGTGAGTCAAGATGATCTTTGACAGATTGGATTTCACTTGTGTCATTTCCAGCCAATATTAGATCATCAACGTAGATCAACAGGGAAGTGAAGTAATTGGCATTGTTTTTGGTAAAGAGAGAGTGGTCATGTTGGGATTGTTTGTATCCCAAAGAAAGAATAGAGGACGATAACTTGGCAAACCATTGCCTACTAGCCTGCTTCAAGCCATAAAGGAATTTATGTAATTGACAAACTTGATTTGGCTTGGGGCTATGCACACCATGGGGTAAGGTCATATACACAACCTCATCAAGGTCCCCATGAAGGAAGGCGTTATTGACATCAAGCTGGTGTAAAGTCCAGCCTTGTGTTGTAGCCAAAGCCAACAGTAATCTAATGGTGGTGAGCTTGATGACAGGAGCAAAAGTCTCATTGTAGTCCAATCCTTCGGTTTGATTGTACCCTTTGGCAACAAGGCGTGCTTTATGTCTCTCAATGCTGCCATCAACATTGTATTTGAGTTTGTAGACCCACTTGCATCCAATGGCTCTTTTATTGGGTGGAAGGGTAACAAGGGTCCAAGTATTATTGAGCTGTAAAGCAGCAAGCTCATTGTTCATGGCCTTAACCCAATCAGTGGATTTTGTGGCTTGATTATAGGTTTTTGGCTCAATATGGGAAGTGATGGACAAAGTGAAATTTAACTGTTTGGTGGATATGGTGTTATAGGATAGGACATGTTCAAGAGGGTGTTTAATGTTCTGATGTTGTGAAGTGGGGACAGAGTTCAAGTAGTTACAATGGTAGTCTTGGAGGTACCTAGGTGGGTGTATGGACCCGAGGGACCTTCTGGTGGGAGCTTCAACAGTATGAGGAATATGTGAGGTTGGAGGAGTAGGAGTATGGTTGAAAGAGTCAATGCAAGGTATACTGGTTTGGCTGATAATGGTGTCATCATGAAAGGGAAGGTTGGGGGAAGGTGATGGTGTTGTAGGCAAGGATAGGATACCTTCAATCTTGGCAGACTCATGATCAGAATTGGATATGACTTGGTAAGGAAAGATATGCTCATGGAAGATGACATTGCGAGACAAGAAGATATTCCTGATGTGCAAGTTGTATAAAAGGTACCCTTTAGTCCTAATGGCATGACCAAGGAGGAGGCATCTGGTTGCTCTAGGATCAAGCTTGGTTCTATTATTGGTTAGGGTGGAAGCGTAAGCAAGGCATCCAAACACACGTAAGTAACTAAGATCAGGTTGCTTGTTGAACAAGACTTCATATGGTGACTTAGAATTAAGAACAGGGGTGGGCAACCTGTTGATCAGATGAATAGAGTGGAGGACAGCATAACCCCAAAAAGCTTTAGGCATGTTAGATTGGAAGAGGAGGGAATGAGTGATGTTTAGGATGTGCCTGTGTTTTCTTTCAACAACAGAGTTCTGTTGTGGTGTTTCAACGCAGGATTTTTTATGAATGACCCCAAGTTGATCATAGAAATTGGGTTGAATAAATTCCAAGCCATTGTCGGTCCTAATGACCTTGATCTTCTTATTGTGTTGGGTGTTGGCTAGCTGGAAAAAGTTATGCACCAAGTTTCTTGCCTCAGATTTATTTGTCATAAGATAAACCCATGTATACCTACTAAAATCATCCACAATGGTCAAGAAGTACCTATGACCATGGAGAGTAGGGATGCTAAGAGGACCCCAAATGTCCATGTGTATGAGGTCGAAAGGCTTAAGGCTGAAGGAGGAGCTCCTTGGGTATGGCAGCCTAGATTGTTTGGCAGTATGACAAGTATCACAAACAAGCTTATAATCAAATTTAACAAAAGGAAATTGCTTATTTATGTTCTGTAAAACAGATAAGGAAGGATGGCCCAATCTAAGGTGCCAAACATCAAAAACAAGAACATTATGTTTGTTTACAGATCCAACAACATGTAAGAGTTTATCAACAACTTTATGATTTCTACTTAGAATGTATAAACTGTTATAGGCTTCAGCATGCCCAATCATCTTCGAGGAAGTCGTATCCTGAATCAAACAAAAATCCTTATCAAAGACAAGCTTGCATCTTAAGGAACAAGCCAGCTTATTAATAGAAATTAGATTGTATTTGAAACTAGGCAGGTATAAACAATTATGTAGAGTAAGTGTGTGTGTGTAAAGAATGGTTCCTGAATGGTTGGCAACCATGGTAATATTGTTTGGAAACCTCACATGTATGGGTTTGATGGAGCAAATTTTTGTAAAGTTTGATGCATTGTTTGTAACATGATCAGTAGCACCACTATCTAAAATCCATGTTTCATTGTTGAGAATTGTACCTGATACTTCAGAGTGTTCCTTGTTGAGGTAATCTTGACTCACTTGATTGATTATGCTCATGCCTAATTATCTGTAGAGGTTGTTCTGTTTGTGTGTTGCATGATTCTCTATGTATTATTTCTTGTCCCTTGTCTTGATCAGTGTGAACAATGTTGACAGATCCATCTTCTTGTTTGGCCTTAAACTTGAAATTAGGGGGAAATCCATGCTTGAAATAGCATGTCTCTGCAGTGTGTCTCTCTTTGCCACAAAAGGTGCACACTTTGTTATTATTCCCTGGTCCTGAGGTTCTTGAGTAATTTGTTGTCCATGTATTTGTTTGATGCTTCTTTCTGTTATTGAAATCAGTGCTTCCTCTGCTTGAGCTCTTGTTAGGTTGATTCCTCCAAGGTTGGGTAGAGTTGATAGAATTGACTACCCTTTTGTTGTCAAATTCTTGTCCCTCATGTTGCCTCTCTTGTTGCAAGACTAATGAAAAGACCTTATTCATGGATGGCAGTGGTTCCATAAAGAGGATCTGAGCTCTTACTGTGTCAAATTGTTCACCAAGGCCTTTGAGGAAGCATATAATGTGCTCATATTCTCTGTAGGTCCTCATGATCCTAGGCATGTTGCAGCTGCACCTCACAGGGCAAGTACATACTGGTAGAGGTCTTAGGGACTCTAGTTCATCCCAAACAGTCTTCATGTATATGTGAAAGGTGGAGATGTCTCTATCACCTTGCTTCATTGAGTGAATCTCTTGAAGGAGATCAGATGTCCTAAAATGATCCCCCTTTGAGAATCGTTCCTTGAGGTCTTCCCAAAGTTCTTGTGCATTCTCTATATACACAATACTCTAAGCGACTTGCTGTGTTAATGATCTTGTGATCCAAGAGATCACCATGTTGTTACATCTCTCCCAAGAATCATATATTGGATCAGATGGGTGTGGAATTTGTATTGCTCCATTGACAAACTTGAATTTATTCTTTGAGCTGAGTGCCCTTTTCATGGATCTTGACAAAGATTCATAATTTCTTCCATCAAGAGGGGTTGATACCAAGGTAAATCCTAGATTCTCTCCAGGGTGTAAGTAGTATGGGCTTTGTGTTGCATCATAATTCTGATGTGTTTGTTGCGTTTGATCTGACTCAGTATCCATGGCCTTGATCTATGTTGGACAAGAAGATATGAGAAAGTTGTGAAGGAGATGTGAAGGAATGGCCTTAGCAGCAGAGCTCTCACTTGGAGAGCTCTGATACCATAAAAGATTCCATTGTGTATTGATGTATTTTAAAGAAGTAGAATGTTTTCTTGGTTGAAGAACTAAAGCAATGACCATACTCTTATATCAGTTGGCCTTGCTTGGAAGGAAAGCAACAGAAAAACTGAATCCAACTACTTCTTAACTTACTAATTGAAGCACTTTTAACATGTGCTTAAAAACAGAGATACTCTGCCACTAAAGCCAATCCTAAGGAAGAAATAATGTGCTATCAACCAAGGCTTGATCACGAACCAACCAAAGCTAGGAAGCTTGCCCAAGCATCTGCAATCTGCAATGCAAACAAACAAAGAGAGAATTGCCTCATGTTTTAAACCATGGGCCAAGTGTTAGTAGACAAAAGCAGGACAATATTTAATAGTGATATCATTAACCATTCATTTTTTACTTATATTTAAATAAAAATAATAAATATCAAAAGTGGATAATATATACTTATAATATCAAAAACTGTTAGCTTATCAGTATATTTCATCATATAGATAAACTTTGAATTTAAGTGTGTAGGTTGTGGTACTAGGTTTTGCATTATTAATTTAATAAATTTCGCATCTTAAAAACTTTTATAGTAATGCATGTTTCCTAATGCCATGATGTGACTTATAAGTTAATCAACTAATTTATTTGACAAAAATAAACTAGTTTATTGTGTTCGAAAAAGAGGTTTATTTATATACAAATTTATAAGTTTATATTTGATAAGTTATGACATTGTATTGATTTATGACTTATAAATGAGTGATTATTTCACTTTACTTCTATCAAGTACATTATCAACCAATTTTATTAGACAGTTCTCTTTCCCTAGTGCTTATCAACATTTGCTATATAAACTTCTAGCTACTTTTGAGTTATAAGCTTTCAACTATTTTATAAGTTAATTGTGTAGCTATGAAAACAGACCTCAGAGCGTAAATTTTACAATTTTTGCTATCTCATTTTTAATCTATCCTCTTAAAATTTCTCCAAGTAAATTTTGTCTATCAACCAAAATAATGTACAAGTCAAGTAGTCAACCCATATACAAATGTTTGAAGATGCATCACACTCCTAAGAAAGTAATCTCGACAGTGAAACAACAATTTGAGAAATAAGCAAAACAAATTCCCTATAAGTTAACACCATGGCCATGTTGGAACCTTAATAACATCTAAAAGCCCTACAACATGAAAAGGAAGTGACTTCAAGACAACCTGGTTCCTAGTTAAGCAAAGCAACTACACAAAAGTATGCCAATCTAATACGCCAAACCTGTAACAAATAGATGTAAATTAAGTGGGGTGAATTAGTTGTTAGGTGTTATGTTCAATTTTCCTGCTTACAAGATCAGAATGTGTTGTAGCGCAAATATTGCAGAAAAATTACCAAGTAAACTTGTAACAAAAAATGAAAGAGTGGAGAGAAGAGAGAAAGTACACAGATATTTATATTGGTTCACCTTCTTATCCACCGAAGGTTACATCCAATACTTTTGTAACGTAAGACATTTCTTTACTAAATATTATGAGTTATAATTACAATTTCTCTCCATGAGACTCCTTGTACATCATACACCCACTAATACCTCACACTCTTGGAAAACAATCTTTCCAAGTACTCTCTTCCCCTTCTCACCACACCCTTGTGATAAAAAGTTTTACAACAAAGTTGAAGAAAATTTCTAGGGTAAGGATTGCCTTACAAGATAAAAAAATTTAGAACTTGCAAAACTCTTGCTCTCAATACACTTAGTATAAAATGCTCTTAGAAGTGTTTAAGTTTGGAAAAACTATAGAACATACACTTAAAGCAACTTCAAAAAAATCTAAAAGTTTGGAACAAAAGTTGCATGAAAAGTGCAGAAATTAAAATTGTATATGAAAGTTGTGTGTAAATTTGCGTGTTGAAATGGGTATTCCAAGACCTTTAAATATACTTCCAATCAGCCAATATACCCTTACATGAAGTTGGGACACGATTGGAATGAAACCCTTCAGTTTGGATGAAAGTTGTTCAATTTGGTTTAAAGTTGTTCAGTTTGGATTTGGAAATATGGTTTAACAACTCTATGTAATTGGTTAGAGCTTCGTGTAATTGATTACCCAAATTTTATGTTTAGTAATAATTGGTTACTACTTTTCTGTAATCGCTTACACTATGTCACTTTTGCTGGGTAACTATTTAATCAGTCAGGTAACCTGTTACGCAGTCTCATGAACTTGTTACTCATTGTCATATAGTTCAAGTAACCTGTTATCTAGGTCAAGTAACATGTTACTCAAGTCAAGTAACCCGTTACTTAACATTTTGAAAATTGTTTTAAATTGTCGAAGAGTTTTCCAATTTCTTTCAAAAATAGTTTTAACATATTTTTAGTATTATTTACTAAACATACTTTGAGTTAAAGGATATAAGTACCTATTGAAGACTTAGATTTTATTTTCCTTGATGCTTGATAGTCTTTATCTTCAAAGTCTTCGTCCTTTTTCATATTTTTATGATCTTGGTGTCTTCATCAAAACCGTGTCAAAATTAGGAGCAAGATCTTTTTCACAATCTCCACTTTTTTTATGATGACAAACCAACATCTTTCTGAAATTGTAGTTTTTGAGATCAACATACTTCAAATGATTTTGGCATGGTTGACTTGTATGCTCCCCCTATCTTGTATTTTCCCCCTATCTTGTATTTTCCCCCTATCTTGTATTTCCCTCTATCTTGTATTCTCCCCTTTGTTTTTAAGTATGTTCTTGAAATGATTTAGAGAGAAAACACAAACTCCAACTTTTCTCCCTCTTTTGATTTCGTCAAAAAGAAGAAAAAGTCAAGGTTCCAACACAATATATACACACACATATATATATATATATATATATATATATAAACATATATCAAAAGGATAAAAAGATAAGATCATGACTTATTTCTAAGCCAGTGTCAAAATAATCAATTATGAACTCAATATTTGTAAATGCCATAAGATGATAGAATTCGTTAAGTACCATAACATTGTAAATGTTAAAGCATAGTAAGATCATACATAACATAGTGTAAATGAAAGTTAAGCAAATTATAAAGCAAAAAAACAACTTCCGACAAGTTCAATAGCAACATCATCAAAAGAGACAAACAAAGAAAATCCTAGACACAACTTTCAACACACTCATCGTCCAAATCCATATAGTTCAATAGATTTGACAATCGTTAATGTTCCACTTGGACTTTTTGATTCACAGTATCAAGGGCATCCATCCTTGTGGTGATGTAACCTCGAAGTGAGAATAGCTCATTCATGATCATTTGATTGGAAGGCATATAAGAATATGAAGATGACTCAACATGGAATGAAGAGTGTTGTTGTGTAGGATGGTGAACAGATGGATTTTTCGAAGGTACAATATGATGATCATTTCGATGCTTGTAAATCATATCGGTGGGGTCTCGAAATAATCTCATCTTGTGGATCACATCCACATTAATTTTACTATAACGAGCATCAAATGGGATCTTGGACTCCTCAATCATAGAAACACCAAAATGCTCAAGTATGGCAGTTATGATGATAGCATAAAGTAATGGTCGATGATCATCTCTAAAAGTTCACAATTGTCTCATTACAATGAAAGTTCAATTCATTGGAACATTATGTTTAATAGCATACATCATTTGTAGTTTCATATCGTTAAGTTGTGAATGATTTGAAAATTTTAGAACTATAATATAACTAAGAAAGTAATTAAACAAACAATCTTCTAGATTTAGATTATCAGCAGAGAGAATATCTCTACTTTTTATAGTTTCGCCTATGGTTCTTTGCTTATGTATTTCAATTTCCCTCTTATAATATCTACATATAGATTAATAGAAATCGTTTTTGTTATACCTTTTTAAGTCACATTGAAAGCCTAATTCTACTATTATTCATAGGAAATGTATGTTACCACAAATGGAACTCAAGGTTCTAAAGTTTACGGTAATTTTCTTCCCTTTAGCATAGGAGAAGATTTTATTCTTCTTAAATGTCAAGTTGTAGTAAAATACTCTCACAAGTTCAGGTTAGTAGGCACAATACATTTCATAGAAATCAGAAAGTTGTTGCCTAAGAAGGATGAAGAAAATGAAATCAACAGACTCGAGGGAGTGTAACTTACCAAACTTGGGAGCGAAGATGGGTCTCTATAGAAAATGCTCCATGAACACTTTGCATTTTCCTTGTTAGCAATAAGTCGTGCCAAATCCATTGGATTAGCCTCAGAGGAAGTTGGTTGCCTTTCTTGAGTCACATTGGTACGTTGCTTCTTGGTTCTTAATAAAAAAAACCATGAAAATGAAGTTTGAAAATTCTAGGTTTTGAGGCTTTTCAAGATTTTGGAGATTTTGGATTTTGAGCACTAAATACGAAATGAGGGTTGCAATGTTTTTAGGATTGAAAATATGATAGTAATAGACTCAAAAATCACTCAAAAGTTTGAAGAGGTTTGAAAAATGAGGAAGATGAAGTTTGAAAAATGAGGAAGATGAAGTTTGAAAAATGAGGAAATTTCCTTAAATACAACACAATGTAATCGGTTATTCATAAAAGAGTAATCAGTTACATCAAGTAAAATTTCTGAGTTTTCATAAATTTAATATAGAGTAGTAGATTACTCTCTAGTGTAGTCTCTATTTTTTTAAACCCCCACGCTATCTAATTCCTAGTAATCGATTAATTAAATGCAATAATCGATTATATACCCCATATGATATTTAAGCAAATTTAAATAAGTATGAGCACAAGTAGGCATAAGATAATTATATTGAAGCAAACATATAATCATATAAACATGTTTATGATAAGTAAGCTTCACCAAGTATGCCTAATTCTCGTCTAATCTTATAAAATGGTTCTTTACCATTAGACAGTTCTCTTTCCCTAGTGCTTATCAACATTTGCTATATAAACTTCTAGCTACTTTTGAGTTATAAGCTTTCAACTATTTTATAAGTTAATTGTGTAGCTATGAAAACAGACCTCAGAGCGTAAATTTTACAATTTTTGCTATCTCATTTTTAATCTATCCTCTTAAAATTTCTCCAAGTAAATTTTGTCTATCAACCAAAATAATGTACAAGTCAAGTAGTCAACCCATATACAAATGTTTGAAGATGCATCACACTCCTAAGAAAGTAATCTCGACAGTGAAACAACAATTTGAGAAATAAGCAAAACAAATTCCCTATAAGTTAACACCATGGCCATGTTGGAACCTTAATAACATCTAAAAGCCCTACAACATGAAAAGGAAGTGACTTCAAGACAACCTGGTTCCTAGTTAAGCAAAGCAACTACACAAAAGTATGCCAATCTAATACGCCAAACCTGTAACAAATAGATGTAAATTAAGTGGGGTGAATTAGTTGTTAGGTGTTATGTTCAATTTTCCTGCTTACAAGATCAGAATGTGTTGTAGCGCAAATATTGCAGAAAAATTACCAAGTAAACTTGTAACAAAAAATGAAAGAGTGGAGAGAAGAGAGAAAGTACACAGATATTTATATTGGTTCACCTTCTTATCCACCGAAGGTTACATCCAATACTTTTGTAACGTAAGACATTTCTTTACTAAATATTATGAGTTATAATTACAATTTCTCTCCATGAGACTCCTTGTACATCATACACCCACTAATACCTCACACTCTTGGAAAACAATCTTTCCAAGTACTCTCTTCCCCTTCTCACCACACCCTTGTGATAAAAAGTTTTACAACAAAGTTGAAGAAAATTTCTAGGGTAAGGATTGCCTTACAAGATAAAAAAATTTAGAACTTGCAAAACTCTTGCTCTCAATACACTTAGTATAAAATGCTCTTAGAAGTGTTTAAGTTTGGAAAAACTATAGAACATACACTTAAAGCAACTTCAAAAAAATCTAAAAGTTTGGAACAAAAGTTGCATGAAAAGTGCAGAAATTAAAATTGTATATGAAAGTTGTGTGTAAATTTGCGTGTTGAAATGGGTATTCCAAGACCTTTAAATATACTTCCAATCAGCCAATATACCCTTACATGAAGTTGGGACACGATTGGAATGAAACCCTTCAGTTTGGATGAAAGTTGTTCAATTTGGTTTAAAGTTGTTCAGTTTGGATTTGGAAATATGGTTTAACAACTCTATGTAATTGGTTAGAGCTTCGTGTAATTGATTACCCAAATTTTATGTTTAGTAATAATTGGTTACTACTTTTCTGTAATCGCTTACACTATGTCACTTTTGCTGGGTAACTATTTAATCAGTCAGGTAACCTGTTACGCAGTCTCATGAACTTGTTACTCATTGTCATATAGTTCAAGTAACCTGTTATCTAGGTCAAGTAACATGTTACTCAAGTCAAGTAACCCGTTACTTAACATTTTGAAAATTGTTTTAAATTGTCGAAGAGTTTTCCAATTTCTTTCAAAAATAGTTTTAACATATTTTTAGTATTATTTACTAAACATACTTTGAGTTAAAGGATATAAGTACCTATTGAAGACTTAGATTTTATTTTCCTTGATGCTTGATAGTCTTTATCTTCAAAGTCTTCGTCCTTTTTCATATTTTTATGATCTTGGTGTCTTCATCAAAACCGTGTCAAAATTAGGAGCAAGATCTTTTTCACAATCTCCACTTTTTTTATGATGACAAACCAACATCTTTCTGAAATTGTAGTTTTTGAGATCAACATACTTCAAATGATTTTGGCATGGTTGACTTGTATGCTCCCCCTATCTTGTATTTTCCCCCTATCTTGTATTTTCCCCCTATCTTGTATTTCCCTCTATCTTGTATTCTCCCCTTTGTTTTTAAGTATGTTCTTGAAATGATTTAGAGAGAAAACACAAACTCCAACTTTTCTCCCTCTTTTGATTTCGTCAAAAAGAAGAAAAAGTCAAGGTTCCAACACAATATATACACACACATATATATATATATATATATATATATATAAACATATATCAAAAGGATAAAAAGATAAGATCATGACTTATTTCTAAGCCAGTGTCAAAATAATCAATTATGAACTCAATATTTGTAAATGCCATAAGATGATAGAATTCGTTAAGTACCATAACATTGTAAATGTTAAAGCATAGTAAGATCATACATAACATAGTGTAAATGAAAGTTAAGCAAATTATAAAGCAAAAAAACAACTTCCGACAAGTTCAATAGCAACATCATCAAAAGAGACAAACAAAGAAAATCCTAGACACAACTTTCAACACACTCATCGTCCAAATCCATATAGTTCAATAGATTTGACAATCGTTAATGTTCCACTTGGACTTTTTGATTCACAGTATCAAGGGCATCCATCCTTGTGGTGATGTAACCTCGAAGTGAGAATAGCTCATTCATGATCATTTGATTGGAAGGCATATAAGAATATGAAGATGACTCAACATGGAATGAAGAGTGTTGTTGTGTAGGATGGTGAACAGATGGATTTTTCGAAGGTACAATATGATGATCATTTCGATGCTTGTAAATCATATCGGTGGGGTCTCGAAATAATCTCATCTTGTGGATCACATCCACATTAATTTTACTATAACGAGCATCAAATGGGATCTTGGACTCCTCAATCATAGAAACACCAAAATGCTCAAGTATGGCAGTTATGATGATAGCATAAAGTAATGGTCGATGATCATCTCTAAAAGTTCACAATTGTCTCATTACAATGAAAGTTCAATTCATTGGAACATTATGTTTAATAGCATACATCATTTGTAGTTTCATATCGTTAAGTTGTGAATGATTTGAAAATTTTAGAACTATAATATAACTAAGAAAGTAATTAAACAAACAATCTTCTAGATTTAGATTATCAGCAGAGAGAATATCTCTACTTTTTATAGTTTCGCCTATGGTTCTTTGCTTATGTATTTCAATTTCCCTCTTATAATATCTACATATAGATTAATAGAAATCGTTTTTGTTATACCTTTTTAAGTCACATTGAAAGCCTAATTCTACTATTATTCATAGGAAATGTATGTTACCACAAATGGAACTCAAGGTTCTAAAGTTTACGGTAATTTTCTTCCCTTTAGCATAGGAGAAGATTTTATTCTTCTTAAATGTCAAGTTGTAGTAAAATACTCTCACAAGTTCAGGTTAGTAGGCACAATACATTTCATAGAAATCAGAAAGTTGTTGCCTAAGAAGGATGAAGAAAATGAAATCAACAGACTCGAGGGAGTGTAACTTACCAAACTTGGGAGCGAAGATGGGTCTCTATAGAAAATGCTCCATGAACACTTTGCATTTTCCTTGTTAGCAATAAGTCGTGCCAAATCCATTGGATTAGCCTCAGAGGAAGTTGGTTGCCTTTCTTGAGTCACATTGGTACGTTGCTTCTTGGTTCTTAATAAAAAAAACCATGAAAATGAAGTTTGAAAATTCTAGGTTTTGAGGCTTTTCAAGATTTTGGAGATTTTGGATTTTGAGCACTAAATACGAAATGAGGGTTGCAATGTTTTTAGGATTGAAAATATGATAGTAATAGACTCAAAAATCACTCAAAAGTTTGAAGAGGTTTGAAAAATGAGGAAGATGAAGTTTGAAAAATGAGGAAATTTCCTTAAATACAACACAATGTAATCGGTTATTCATAAAAGAGTAATCAGTTACATCAAGTAAAATTTCTGAGTTTTCATAAATTTAATATAGAGTAGTAGATTACTCTCTAGTGTAGTCTCTATTTTTTTAAACCCCCACGCTATCTAATTCCTAGTAATCGATTAATTAAATGCAATAATCGATTATATACCCCATATGATATTTAAGCAAATTTAAATAAGTATGAGCACAAGTAGGCATAAGATAATTATATTGAAGCAAACATATAATCATATAAACATGTTTATGATAAGTAAGCTTCACCAAGTATGCCTAATTCTCGTCTAATCTTATAAAATGGTTCTTTACCCAAAGGTTTAGTGAAGATGTCTGCTAATTGGTCATGTGTATCAACAAATTCTAAGAATACATCTTTATTTTAAACTTGGTCTCTAAAGAAGTAACACCTTATATCAATATGTTTGGTTCCGGAATGCATCACTAGACTCTTTGTGCGGTTTATTGCCCTAGTATTATCACATTTAGGGGAATGCATCTTAAGTCCAAGCCATAATCTCATAATTGTTTCTTAACCCACAACACTTGAGAACAACAACTACCTACTATTATGTATTATGCCATCAAGTCACATAGACATCCTTTTGAATACCATTTCCACATTAGGTGTGCCTTTTAGATATTTCATTATTCTTTTAATGAGTGTAAGATGTGACTTTTTGGGTCTTGACTGATAACGTCCACAAATACAAACACTAAACATGATGTCAGGTATATTTACAATAAGATAAAGTAGGGAACCGATCATACCTCGATGTTCTGATATATCAATACATTTTACTGCTTCGTCAGTAACCACGTATGTTCCAGAATCCATAGGAGCGAAAATTAGTTTGCAGTCATCCATTTCAAAGCGTTTCAATAAATCTCTACAGTATTTAGATTGACTCACAAAAATATCATTCTTGAGTTGTTTGATTTGAAGTCCAAGGAACTAATTCAACTTTCCCATCATGGACATCTTAAACTCCCCTTGTAACATTTTACCAAAATCACTACACAAAAGATCATTAGTAGAACCAAAAATAATATGATCAACATAAATTTGAACAAGTAGAATATGATCATCTATTTTCTTAATAAATAATGTAGTGTCAATCTTTCCTTTAGTATAAGCTTTATCAAGTAAAAAACTTGTTAGACAGTCATACATGGCCTTAGATTTAAAGACAATAAAAACCTTACCATACCAAGGATTTTTCTTTCCATGTCCTCTACATATGTAACAAGGCCTTTGCTTCATGAAATTTATCATATAAATCTTTGAATCATCTCGTGATATGTGCCTTGAACAACTGTTGTCATGATGTCATATTTTTGCTTATGGTTTTCAAGCACTCATGCAAAACAAATTAAAAGGAATTTCTAGGTACCCAATGTGAGTAGGGTCATACGGGGTTAAAACATTTTTTAACCCATTTAAGTTGACCATTGGTTATGACATATTTTCTAATAAAATAGGTGTTAGAAGTATGTCCTATTGAATTATAATAAAAACAAGTAGGTTTATGCATTTTCCATTTAGGAACATAGAAATATTTCTTGTCATAAAATTTTCTATCAAGATCATGCTTACAAGAAATACTTGAATTTTTAAAAATGGTTTTTTTACTCTACTTATTTGTCTTTAAAAAGAGTAGCCTAATCTGTTATGAATATTTGCATGCATTTGATTACTTAACAAGTTTTCTAATTTGTGTGTACTCTTTTTAAAATTTACTATTTCTTGACTTAAAACATTTATCTTCAATTCAAGAGACGAACTTTTTTGACATTTCATGCAATCGTCATTTATTTGGATTTTAAGCTATCCAAATTCTTTTGTAAAATTTTGTTATGACTTTCAAGAAGTTCTATTCTATTTTTTTTATGCATGTTCTAGAAAGTTTAACATATTTTCATGCAATTCACAAAAAGTATTGTGTAATTCATCATATGAAAATGCATCGTTGGGTTCAAAGTTATTGACCTCACAATTGTTGTTGGATTTGTGTGAAACCATCAAGAAAATATGTGATTGATCCTTAATTTCGAGTTTAGCATTTAAACCAGCATCAACTTTTCTGTGCTTCTTGTCCTTCTTTCTTCTGAAAACATTTTTCTTTTGTAAGGTTGGACAATCATCTTGAACATGATCTGGTTTTCTACATTTAGAGCATGTGGAGTCTTGCTTTGATGTTGATGCATCACAATTTGATGTTGATATTTCACAATTTGTTGTGAACCTTTGTACTTCTTCAGTACCATGTATCCTTCTAGAGTGTCTCATATTTCTTTGGAAGATTTGCAACTTGACACTTTAAATAATTCTTTTTCTTCTAGAGTCGATGTAAGAATGTTTTTGGCTTTAACGTTGTATTGGACTCTATTTGCCTTGAAGCTTGATCTTCTTTATCTTCAAAGTCATCTTCATTTTTCTTCTTTTGTGATCTTCGTGTGTTAATCAAAAACTGTGTCAAGGTCATGAGCAATATCTTCACAAAACCTCTTTTGCTTCTTTATGTGAAAACATATTGTTGAACATCTTGTATAGGCGATTCATGTGTTCTTTGCTATGATGCTTTTGAATCCACATCACGTGTTGTAACACCTCAACCTTCACATGAACCCCTCTGGATCCATAAGTATGTCACCCTTTCAACTTAAATATATCTGCAATATTTTATTTCTTCTCAAGGGAGTCTTTCATTACTCGAGATCTCATAGCAAGATTTAATTGAGTAGGAATCTTATTTAATAGGTTAGAAAACACCAAGACCTTCCTTTGGTGGAATTGGAACTTTCCAAAGAGATAAATATAGAACTTCAAGATAAATTTTGATGGAGAACATACACTTGATTTACCAGAAGAATTTAATGAAATAGGCAATACAGGATAGTCAATGCATTATGAACTACTCCTTATGAAATAGCCTCTCACATGAAAGATTCTAAGAATTTGAATCACAACCACTCAATTCCGGAATGTTCTTTCCTTTATCCGAACAGAAAATAAGAGGAAGCAACAATGTTTCAAACTTTAACTACCCAACTAAACTGCCTAACATAAAAAAAGGAACCATAACTACTCCCTACCTTATTAACAACTACAATGCCAAACCAATCAACTGGATTCCGAACAACACTATCACAAGCCATGATTAAGGATGGAAATATGTCAGACTGCATTTCACTGGCTTATCATCTGGCCTATAACAGGCTAGGTCATGTCATACTTTTTGTGAACAGGTCAGGCTTAGGCTTTTTGAAAAGCCTATTTAATTTAAAATGCCAGGCTTTAAGCCATCCAGAAGACCTACTAAACCTAACATGCTGACCTATTTAGTTATATTCTATAATAATGTTCATATTATTCAATTTTAATATAAGTAATGCTATTATATATAAAATTTTAATATAAAAATGTATATAAAAATATAATTTAATTGTTAGGGTTATAAGAGTCCTAGTTAAAAGTATGCTACCATATTAGTCTATTTAAATATATACATGATTGCCTATTTCAAGATTATATAGTATAATATGTCTTTAAATAGACTAACATGTTATACCAGACTTTTAAACCTGTCAGGCCTAGACTTTGAAAACAAAATTAAACAAACTAACAGACCAAACCCAAGCTCTTATATGCTATATAGTCTCGGTCTGTTTAAGGCAAAGCGTTACCTAGCATGGTTTGTTTCCATCCTTAGCCATGATGAGGAATACAATCAAGAGAATAATAAGACAAAGTTTGTTAAAGCCAATGGACACATGGCAATCAGGCACTGAAAAGCAACCAAATTCTTTGCTACGTGATTTTGTGTAAAGGTAGTGAAAGCAAGAGAATATAAGGAAAAATGAGAGAAAATTGGGTATGAATGATATATAATTCCCTTATCCTTCTATTATCATTTTTTCACCTCCCTTTCTATTATAAATATTATTCTCTCACCCTTTTTCTTCTACTCTAACATTTTTTGTACCAAACATAATTTTCTTCCTACAAAATTATCATATCGTACTCATGGATCTAGTAGTATGTACTAGTTTCCTTATTACTAAATAAAAGTTGTTTCTCATACTTTCTATTATTTTTCTTTACTCCTCTCTGATTATTGTCTGCCAATTGTATTAAGTAATGTTACATTGGTGTTTTCATTCAACTATAACAATGGCTCATAATACTCGTATGAAAGAGATGAGTACAAATATTAGAGATCTAAAACAAATTCTACTTCTCTTGGAAAAAAGAGATCAAGACAACAATACTCGTTTTTAGAAGATGGAAGCTGCAATGGAGGAGCTCAAGGAGATTATCAAGCATCACAACACATGAACCTCTAATCATCAGTCCAACTCTCCAAAAGGGACTAAACCACCACTTCAAGAAAGGAATGTAAAAGTTGAATATTCGAGATTTGATGGTACTAAAGTGTTAAAATGACTATTTAAGGCTGGGCAATGTTTTGGTTTCTATGATATACATGATGACATTAACCCCTCTATGGTTGTTGAGGACATTATTCTTGACTTAATGGTTGAAGTTTAAGGCTATAATTTGTAGGTCCCTTTGTATTTATTACTTGTGCTAGATTCTAGTTTGATTATGGGAGTAGCTTAGTTAGCAACACTTGGACCTCAAGTTACTGACTATATAGTTCATTAGCTTTCAAATTCTTGTTCGATGCCAAATTTATTACTGTAAAAGGAGATAAATTAAAACTACCATATGCAACACAATTTCTTCACATCAAAAGAATGTAGCACATAATGCAATTGTGTATTGTTTTCAGTGAAATTACAAGACACGATATTAGCCAATATGACTTTTCTACAATATCACAGATCGGGAGAGTTTAATACATTCGATTGATCAAACTATTCAATCTCTAGAACCGACTTCACAAATCTCAAGGATATGACTCCAAAAATAAATATAAACCATGTAAAGAGAACATCCCTACAAATTCTCTCTTCTAATCCCGTAACATGGCTTGGTTTTCACTAACACCAACATTTTTACAAGAACTAGAAGAAGCCTTATACGCATATGGGAAATGGGCACAGCCATTAAAAATGTGAGGCAAGTGAGCAAATTATAGAGCCTTTTACACACAAGGACCAAATACTTTACTAGAAAGGAAGGTCAGTCTTTCTCTCAAAGCCAAAACCCATCCAATAAATATTGAAAGAGTATCAAAGTTTTCCTATTGATGGAAACTCAAGAATTTTCAGAACAACTTCTTCAGATAAATCTGAGTTCTATCAGCCTAATATGAAACATGATATTTAACAATTTAACAAGCAAAACACTTGATCTCACATCCTAGTGAGATTTTACAACCATTGCCTATTCCTAAACAAATTTGAGAAGATATTGCAATGGACATGATAGCATGCTTTCCTCCATCAAAAGCATACACAATGATTGTTGTGGTGATAGACTAACTCTTTAAGTATGCTCACTTCCACCCATTAAAAACTGATTATTGAAGCATGCATGTTGCTGAAATCTTCATGGCTTCTATAGTTGAGTTACATGGTATGTCAAAATCTATTATGACTCATAGAGATAAAGTTTTCACAAGTTTTGGCAACAATTGTTCAAGCTGCAAGGCACAACACTGACCATTGAGGTCATGTTGTTATGAAAGAATCTTAGTTGAATGATTCTGTATTATTGAATCAAGTATGTATGGATAATGAATAGTAAAGTCTAATCCCAACATTAGTGTGATTAAATCAAGTTTTAGATAGTAGTATAATCAAACAAATAAACCAACCTAATTGAAATAAATTAGAATAACAATATTTTGTTGAAAGACTAGTGTCAAGCAAGTCCGTGTGGATTCGAAGATCATTTTATACTTGTTTAAGACACTGATTTGATATTTTATTGACCAATTTTTCTGTTAGCAGTAGTACACAATAAGAGAATTTGGAAATTGAATCTTTCTTGAGACCTGGCATTGAAGAAACTTCTAAGGGTCCCCCTTCATCTTTCTTGAGACCAGATCATCACATAATTCTTCGAATGAAGAGTTTTGAAATTCTCCCGCATGATCACTTCTTATAGCAGCGATTTTTAGTGATTTTTCATTCTGAACTCTTTTAGCATAAATGTTAAAAGCTTTGAATGTCTTATTCTTATGAACTAAGAATATAGTCCAAGTATATCTCGAAAAGTTGTCTACTATAACAAGAGCATAGTAGTTACCACCATAACTTTTTGTCCTTGAGGGGCCAAATAAGTACATGTGTAGTAACTGCAATGGTCTATCGGAAGAAACCATATGCTTACGTTTAAAGGAAGTTTTTGTTTGTTTACCCATTTAACAAGCACTACATAGTTTGTCTTTAACAAAATTCATTTTTGGTAAACCAACAACTAAATCTTTCTTAATGAGTTTATTCAAATGGTCCATATGTATATGAGCAATTCTCCTATGCCAAAGCCATGCATCATGATTATCATTAGCAACTAAACATGTTATTGGTAAAGAGAAGTCTATGTCAATCATATATATATTATTTATCCTCTTATCAATGAGTTTTGAGAATTCTTACTTTCGATGATGCACTTATCTGGGTAGAATGCCACATGGAAGCCTTTGTCACATAATTGACTTATGCTTAGATGATTGTGCTTGAGTCCTTCAACATATAATATACCTTCTACGGTTGTTGAGGGTGGTTTTCCAATTCTACCAACTCCAAGTAATTTTTCCTTTCTATTATCACCATACGTGACATAACCTTTGTCCCTTGGAGTGAGGACAAAGAACTTGTTTCTATCCTGTCATATGTTTTGAGCAGCCACTATCCAAGTACCATAAGTTGCATGCGGCTCTCAAATTATCCTGCAAAACAATTTAAGTTTTATTAGGTACCCAATATTCTTTGGGTCCTACATAGTTAGTACCTTTCTCAACCCATCTAAAATGACCTAGAGGTATACTATATTTTCTAATTTTACAAGTATTTGGTGTATGTCCATGGTTTTGACAATATGTACATATGGGTTGATGTTTATCTATCCTAGATTTACTATTTCTATTTTTAAACTTATGGATACTTTATTTTTCAAAGTTTATCTTAGTTGAGACACTTTGTTTCTTAGAAACATGGCTTTTTGAAGAATATAGTTGAGTATTATTTACCTCTTCATGATTAGAATGATGAGATGCCATCAAGGAAAGATGTGTTTATTCTTCATTTTCTTGTTCAGATGCGAAACTGGTATCATTGTCTTCCCAAGCAATGTAGGCTCTCTGTCCAGTCCTCATTTCATTATTCCCTTTGAAGGAGTTCCTTTTCAAGTTTGCACAGTCCATCATCATATGGTCAGATTTGCCACATATGAAGCATGTGAAATTTTTATTTGAAGTGGAGGCGTCATTGTTCTTGGTGAATTTTCTCATTTGTCCAATTTTACCACTCTTGTTCATTTTAAGGAACTTGCTGAACTTCTTTACAAGAAGACTCATGTCTTTCAATTCTTCCTTCTCAGATTCATCTTCTGATGATTCATATTTGTCTACTTTCGCCTTAAGAGATATATTCTTCTTTTTTCTTTTCTTTCTCTTCATGTTGGTCAAGTTGGTTGAGCTTTAATTCATGTTCCTATAATTTTCCAAACAAAGCAGCCAAAGACATTTTCGATAAACTTTTCTTTTCAAAAATGGTTGTTACCTTAGGTTGCCATGTTCTGGTGAGTGATCTTAGAACCTTCAAGTTCAAGTCGCTGTTTGATAGTACCTTGCCCAGTGCAATAAGGTAATTTTTAAGATGAGTAAACCTCTTTTGAAGATCCAGAATTTTCTCTCTAGGTTTCATACGAAACATTTTGTATTCTTGGGAAAGAGTGTTGAGTCTTGATCTTTTTACCTCCTCTGTTCCTTCATGTGTTGTCTGTAGAGTATCCCACATTTCTTTGGCAGATTTGCAGATTGATACTCTAAAGAAGTCGTCTATGCCATGTGCTGATGTGAGGATGTTCTTTGCTTTAAGATCATATTGCACCTTCTTTTTATCTTCATCATTCCATGAAGATTTGGACTTTACTTCTCTTACGCTGTTGATTATAATGAAGGGTTCATATGGTCCTTCTTCAATTGCATTCCATATGTCCAAGTCTTGAGATTCTATGAATATCCTCATTCTGATTTTCTAAAAGTCATAGTACTCTTCAACAAAGCTTGGAGGGCGGTTGATGTTGGAACCTTCTCCTAGAAATGATCTTGAGACCATCTTCGATATAGGATTAGATTTGAAATATCTTACTCAAGAATAACTCTAGTGCCAATTGTAAGAATGAGATTGCAACTAAGAGGGGGGTGAATTAGTTGACTTAAAATTATGGTCATTTTTTCTTCAAAATCAAGAGTTAAAGTGTAGTGGAAAATATATGTAGAAATTAAAAAAATAAATAATCAAAGAGATAAGGGATAAGAGAATATACAAGGATTTTTATACTGGTTCACCTTCTTGTCCACTGAAGGCTACATCCAGTCTCTTGCAGCACAAGAGATTTCTTCTCTAAAGATTATGAGTTGCAATTATAATATCTCACCACGAGATCTTTATGTACCTTACACACTCTCTAATCCTTATTCACTTTTGGAAAAACATATTTACAAGTGATTCTAATCCCATTTCTTATCACACTCTTGTGAAAGAAATTATTCTGCAATAAAAATAAAGAATGTACAACAATGGTAGATTGCCTTTACAAGTATGAAAGTAATATAACTTCCAATCCAATCAACTATTTTGTATACTTAGTAATAATGTTCTTTATAAGTTGGTAAACTTTGATACACTTTACTTTAAGCAACTTCGGAAAAATCAGCTTTGAAAGTTTAAGAACTAATTGCCAAAAGTGCAGAAAAATAATTACAGAATGTGTGTAAGAGCTTTTGAAAATTTTATGAGTTGTGTGTTTGTGTTGTGAGATTCAATGTCTTTATGTAGACTTTTCAATCACCCATAGTGCCTCTATGAAATGGTAGGAATAGATTGGAGTGAAGACATTTCGTTTGGGATGAAAACCTTTCATTTTGAAATCTAAAATTTGATACAACAGCTCTCAGTAATCGATTACAACTAGTGGGTAATCGATTACCTAAACATTCTGTCCAATGGGCATTTAAATTCGATTTAGAGTAACCGGTTACAGGAAGTGGGTAATCGGTTATTCAACTTCATTAAAACTGGTAATTTGTTACTCAAAGATAGTAATGAATTACTCTGGTCAATTTTAATATGGATAACTCTTTTCTCACACACGTAACCTGTTACTTAGATGCAGTAACCTATTAGTTTTGAGTATATTGAAGTGTTTCAATTTTCTTTTAAAATAGTTTAAGCATTACTACTATTATATATTCAAGAGTGTAGGATAAAAGTACATATTTAGACTTAGACTAATTTGTCTTGAAGCTTTGTCTTCTTTGTCTTTATAAGTATTCTTCATTTTCTTCTTTTTGGTGATGTTAGTGTCTTTATCAAAAATCGTGTCAATGTTAGGAATAAAGATCTTCTTCACACAGTTGAATAAGAAACACATAGATAAAACATTACAATTTCAACCAACTTTGTCATATAAAAAATATATAATAAATTGGTTAGACTCAAACAAAACATACAAAGAAGCAATAAAATATTTGTATTGGAGAAACAATTATTAAGTTCCTTAAGATGCATATCCATAATATTTAAAATAATTTAACAAAATAATGATTATTTGTTTTTCATGAAACATGTCATTTACAAAAAAATTATGTTTTGTAATATACATATTTTTTCAAAAAGGCAGGGTATGCACTTGCACTCCCTAAAACATACATGGCACCGTCCATGGTTGATATTACATATGTTATGCCAATTTATAATTAATTTCACTGCACCACTATATGATGAACGTTGAATATATAAATACAAGCTATGTTAATGTCATGTAATGTTACACTATTTAATGAAGTAAGATTCTTCAACTCATATCCAATTTATGTTATTACACAACAAATGTTTTTACACAAATAATTAATAACGTTATGTATTTAAAATTTCATTGAATATAATAATGTCAATTTAAACTTTTACTTTAGCGGTTTTAGATCATCCATTATAATTGGTATCAAACTCAGTAGCATTAGGCCATTTATTGTCACTAAATTCTAACGTCAATTCAAAACAACTAGCATGTATATAGTTCCAATCTTGAATAATATATGAACATACGTTCCTCCAATCTTGCATTCCACCAGAAAACTCCTTGCTTGAAGACATGTTTTCTAGAACCTATAATCAAATAAATATATACTCATTATTTTTTCCAATAATTCTTTAAATATAGTTTCATATGTATTTAATAGATATTCTTAATTGCTATTATATAAGGTAATATAATATGATTCTTAATAATGGAGCATTCATGATGACTAGAGTAATTTTTTGCAGTCCTTTAATGAATCAGTTACTAATTTTATTCTATTCATTTACATTGCAGATTTGCTATATTATACTACAATGTAAAAGGGTAAGTACTTTTTGAGTTGATTTTTGTTCAACATATATATTATGATACAAATGTAAACATGTCACTAATATCTATATCTATATATATATATATATATATAATTTATTTCTATTTAATAACATTGAAACATATGTATATTAACTATGCGAAAGGAAAAACAATTATCTTGTGCATATGCATGAGTTACTTACTAGTTACCTCATAAAATTAACATACTTCTTTAATTATACAAGAAACTACCATGGCTATCAATTAACATCAGAGGTTTGGGGAAAGATTGAAGAAGAAGGTGATCAAAGATTTGGTTTGAAAATATAAACCAGACTTCATTTTTATTGAACAAACTAAGATTCAGAACATAGCCAGGAATGTGTGCTCTTCTCTGTGGGTGGTAATAATTTTGATTGGGCCTTTAAGCCAAGGATTTCTTCTTAGTTGAGGAAATCTTTTGTGGGACAAACTTTGTGTTGGTTAAGGATAAATGGGCATTGTATAATGAGTTTTCCACCATTATGAATGTTTATTGACCTTGTCACTTGGATGGTAAGCGAAAGTTTTGGAATGAAGCTAAGAACACAAAGCTAAGTTATCACGGTGATTTGTGGTGCATAATAGGTGATTTAAACTCAACAATTCAAATGGATGAAAGAAAAGGTATGGGGAGTTGTGATTATAGAAGGGATTGTGAGGAGTTTGTGCAATACATCCTTTACATGGAGCTTTTTGATATACCTTTCTCTAGTAAGAAGTTTACTTGGTATCTTTCCAATGGGAAGGCTATGAGTAGGATTGACAGATATCTAGTAAATGATGGTTGATTAGCCAAATGGGGTAGTTTGGTTCAGCTGGGACTTCCAAGGACTTTCTCATATCACTGTCAGATTCTTTTAAAGATTGACGCTTCAGACTGGGGACCGAAACCGTTCCGTACAAATAATTGCTGGCTCTCGAATCCGCAGTTTGGTCAGATTGTTGTTGATGAGTGGAGGAATCTAGTGATCAGTGGAAAGGGATCCTTGTGTTTAAGGAGAAATTAAAAAAAACTTAAAATGGTCTTAAAGTGTTGGAATAAAGAGCGGTTTGGTATGCTGGATAGACAAATTAATGATATGGTGTTGGATAGACAAATTAATGATATAGTGTTGGCTATCAATCTTATTGATGCTAAAGGTAGCATGAATAGCCTTACAAAAAGTGATGTCATGTCTAGACAAAAGGATAATTTTCTTTGGCAGAAAAACAGAGATAGATCTGCAAAGGCTACTCTAACTCTAAGTTCTTCCATTTATCTATAAATAAGAATTGGAGTGTCAAGGAAATCACAGGTCTTGAAATTGATGGGGAGTGGGTAGAAGATCTAGTCAAAATTAAAAACTACATTTTAGCCTACTTTAAGGATAAATTTGATGAGAATAACTAGAAAAGATCTTATTTTGATGGTATTAATTTTAATTGTCTGTCTGATGTGAATAATGCTTTCCCAACTACGAAATTTGAGAATTAAGAAATCAAGGATGTCTTTTGGAGTTGTGATGGTGATAAAAGTCTTGGACGTCATGGTTATAATTATACTTTCTTCAAAAAAATTCGGGACTGCCTTAAAGAAGATGTGTTTAATATGGTGAATAATTTCTATAGGTTTGAGATTCTTCCTAGAGGATATAATATGGTGGATAATTCGGGATTGCCTTAAGGAAGATGTGTTTAATATGGTGGATAATTTATTGTTCTTATTCTAAAGAAAAAATGTTTGCAGGGTCTCAACAAATTTTGTCCCATCTCACTCATTGGATGTATCCAAAAGATCATTTTCAAGGTGCTTGCTACTAGACTTAAAAAGGTGATCCACTTAGTAATTTATGATTGCAGATCATTTTCAAGGTGATTGCTACTAGACTTAAAAAGGTGATCCACTTAGTGATTTATGATTGTCAATATGCTTTTATCAAAGGTAGATTCATCATGGATGGTGTGGTGGTGGCAAATAAGGTGATTAACCAAGCTAGGAAGAAGAAGAGATGTGATAGCTTTATTCTTAAATTGGACTTTGAAAACGCATATGATTTAGTGAATTGGAAGTTCCTCCTTTATATGACGGAGAGATTGGGTATCTTCCACAAATAGAGGGTGTGGATCAAAATCTTACTTCAGGTAAACTCAGTGTCCATTTTGGTTAATGGCAGTCCTGCCAAAGTGTTCTCTATGGCTAGAGGGTTGAGGCAAGGTAGTCCTTTAGCACCTTTTCTTTTTCTTGTCATTGCTGAAGGTCATAGTGGCATTATGAGAGCGGTTGGGTCAAATAATATTTATTTAGGTTACAAGTTTGGTAAGGATGCGGTCCCTATTTCTCATCTTCATTATGCGAATGGTACCCTTTTGATTGAAGAGAACTCTGAACATAATATTATTGTGTTGAAAAATATTCTTAAATGCTTTGAATTGACTTCTAGGCTGAAAATTAATTTCCATAAAAGTTGTTTCATGGGTCTTAACTTGAGTTATGACTTTGTCATGAAGGTAGTGGATAAGTTGTATTGTGTTGTTAGCTCCATCCCATTCAATTTTTAGGGAATTCCAGTGGGTGCAAATCCCAAAAGGCTTTCTACTTCCTATCATTGATTCGTTCAAAAATAATCTCTCTCTTTGGAAGCTCAAGATCATCTCCTTTGGTGGTAGGATAACTCTTATTAAGTCGGTATTGTGTTCCTTTCCTATCTATTTCTTTTCTTTCTATAAAGCCCTGATTTCTTTTATAAATGTGATTGACAAAATTAAGAGATGATTCCTTTGGGGAAGGGGGAAGAGATAAAAGTGATTCACTAAGTGAGGTGGGAGAAAGTGTGCAGACCTAGAGAGGAAGGTGGTCTTGGGATTAAAACTTGGCCTTGTTAGGTAAGTGGATATGGAGAATGTTAAGTGAGGGTAATTCTCTATTGGTGAAAGTCTTAAAATAAAGGTATCAGGATGGGTTTTTAAGGTGTACAAGAGACATTGATTTAGATTTCTTTAGAAGGGGCTCTTCTTGGTGGAGAGAATTAGGGTCTCTTCGTTAGACTAAGGAAGGAATAGGTTGTGGTTGGGTTAATGTTAGTATTCACAGATCTTTAGATAGTGGCCTATATGGTCATTTATGGACTGACTTGTGGGTTGGGAGTGAAACTCTCAAAAATTCTTTTCCTAGACTGTTTCAGGTGGCTTTGGATAAAGAGGCCACTATTGTTTCCTTGGGTGTTTGGAGTAATGGCGTTTTGGTCGTGGAAATTGATATGGAGAAGGAACTTGTTCACTTGGGAAGAAGAGGAATGCGAAGAGCTTCTAAGCCACCTCCATGGCTCTACTCCTAAATAACATAGTGATGACTCATGGATTTGGATTCATGACACAACTAGATAGTACACAGTGAGTAATATTTATCAAACTCTAGAAAAGGTGGAAGGGAGCAATAAACTTGTTTTCTTCAAAAGACTTTGGGTGTGTATTGTTCCAACAAAGATGAGGTGCCTAGTATGGAAAATTGTCTTAGATGGGATACCAACTAAAGTGAATCTTGCTCATAGAGGTGGACTAAATGATCAAGACCACCTTCTTTATTCTCTTTGTGGTGAAGCGGAAGAATATACTAATCATTTGTTTTTTACATGTTTTGTATCATATCTTGTTTGGAAAAGGTTTTACTCTAGTTTTGGTTTCTCTTCTATTATTCCTAACGAAGTCAAGTCTCTTTTTTAATCCATGAAAACTTTATAAGGTTGAGGAACAATAAAAAAAAGTTGTGGGTGGCTCAATGGTTTGTCATAATTTGGACTATTTGGCACATAAGGAACAAAGTTATTTTTGATAACAAGAGATTCCATAATGATGAAGTGATGGACCTTATTTTCTTGCACTCATGGAGCCTTCTCAATTCTTGTTTTCCTTTCTTCTCTTTCTCATTTGTAGAATGGGTGAGTAACCCCTCAAGTTTACTTTCTCTTTATTAATTTTAGGGATTATGTGTATATGAGTACCACGTGTTCTCCTAATTTATTTATCTATTGATTAATAAATATTTCATTGCTGATCAAAAATATTATCAAAGTAACTTTAGACCAACCAGTCTTTCATATCTTGGATAGAAACTTATTCTAGATTCCCTAATGGACGTTTTTTTAGCGAGCGTCTGGTGGATCTAGAAGTGGAAAAATCATATTGTATTTGATAATGTGACTTGGGATATATCTTATGTTTCTCGGATTGTCCATATTGACTAGGATTGTGCACTATGGAGTCTATGATGATCGAAGAATCTATGTCGAGTGTTCATTGATGTCCTCTGAAAACTGGTATGGTTAAACTCAATGTGGATGGTAGCTGCAGTCTGTGTGATCCTCATGTCAGAGGACGCGGTGTTATTGCAATCACGATGGTCTTTGGTTAATCTGGTTTCAGTGATAATTTTGGAATTGGCTCCTCTATCCAAGCTAAACTCTTGGCGATTGAACATGGTCTTGAGTTAGCTTGAAAGTTGGGTTATCGCCATGTTATTTTGGAGAATGGACTACCTTGAAGTTATCCATATCATTACCGATAAGGTGCAAATTAGCTTGGATCTTATTGGTATTGTGCTTCAAAATATTTGTGGGTTGTTGAGGAGAAATTGGGACGTTCGATTTCAACATATCTACAAATAATAAAATATGATGGCATATTATATGTCTAAGCTAAGTTTGTGATATCTGAAGGACTTGAGAATTTGGGACTCTCCACCCCCTAAGGCTTTGCTTCGGAGTTAGAAGGGAAAGGGAAGGAGAGTGATCAAAGGGTTAGGAAGGGGGAGGAAGGGAAGGGAAAATGAAGGAAATTATCTCTCTTGTTTGGGAATATAAAATTTAGATAAAGGGTGATAAACTAATGATAATATGAGAATATTTTTTTATTTTTCCTTAAAAATGTAATTGACAATAATATATAATTATATATTATTACTAAACATATTTAGCTATTTTGATATTTATCTCAAAAAACCCTAAATTTGAGGAACTTTAAAAATAGACATATGGAGGGTTTGAGAAATCCTCTAAAACATTCCTCTCTCCTTCATCCAACTCTCAAACAAAGGGAAGACTTTCCAAAGTCATTCCTTCTCTTCTCTTCCCTTTGTTTGGGAGTATGGTTTTGGAGGACTTTCCAAAGTCATCCCTTCTCAAACCCTCCAGAACCCTTCATGTGTCTATTTTTAAAGTTCCTTCATTTGGGATTTTTTGAAAATAAAATGTCAAATTACCTAATTTTTTAGTAATATTATATAATAATATATTATTCTCAATTTCTCATTATTAATTACATTTTTAAAGGAAAAATAAAAAATATTCTTACATTATCATTAGTTTAATGTCCCCATCTAAATTTTATACTCCCAAATAAGGGAAGGGATTGTCTTCCATTTTCATTCCCTTCTTCCTCCTTTCTAACCCTTTAATCTCTCTCCCTCTCATTCCCTCATAACTCACAAACAAAGCCTAAAGTTCTAACAATTATACAGATCGACCTTTCCCATATGTTTTAGTTTTTCTTACTTAATTTCAGATGTCCAACAAAAAATAGAATGTAATTTAGGTGGAAGTGCAATTATTATTGAGAAGCAGCAAAACATAATTTACAAATCAGTCTTGCAAAGCATAAAAAGAGTTTAATTTACACGTGATTTAGAAAAGGAATCAATCAAATCCAAGTTATCCTCGCAAAATTAAACTATACCATACCCATAGTCAACATATATACAACCTTCACATCAATGCATCATAATTCTGAATTCTTCAAAGCTAAGCATACCATCCTCATTCAAATCAAACTGATTGATCATCACTTTGCATTCATCAATGGACTTGGATTCCCCCATTCTTTTAAGCATATTCTTCAAGCTCTTGGATGTTATAAATCCACACCTTCCTGTATCATACATCTCAAAAGCATCCCTCAAATTCTCCAACTTCTCTCCCTCTCCACCTGATTCCATCAACACAATCAAATCCTCCAAACTCAGAAACCCATCACCATCTGAGTCCAATGCCTCAATTGCCATTTCTGCTTCCTTCAGCAAAAGCTCCCCTCCCATCATACTCAGCCTGTGCCTAAGCTCAGAGGGTGAAACTTTGCCATCACCATCTTCATCAAAATATCCAAGTACACGCTCAAATTGTGTGTCACTCCTCATCTTGCTAGACTTACAATAGCACAAACCTTAAAAGAAACTAAGTAGAATTTATTTTGAACTATAAAGTGGAGACTGCAACAACAAACGTAATTTGTGTTATGCAAATGGAAATGGGACTTTATAATATATGTTGTGGTGTTTGGCGAATTGTATTGTATGAAACATTAGATTATGTGAGTGGTCATTATATATAGGAGATAATTTAAGTCAAGTGGGGTTGTTTATAGTTGTGTATAAGAATGGAAATATGAAGTTGCCGCGACTCTTCCTAAGAGATAAGAGCATGGAAGCCACATAATATACTTGGTTGAATGAGGACAAATGGTTCGGAGTTAATGGCTTCAAACACATCTCTACCACATGTTTATTTCAAATTAATGGTGGGTATGAAATAATTTCACCTTTCAAAAAGTGGAAAGTGGAAAGCAACCAATATCAGTAAAGAGATTGCAATTGTTTCCCTTTCCGGTGGGTAATAATTAGGGGTGTCAAAACGGGCCGCCCAGCCCGTTTAGCTCGCGCCCGCAAATGCCCGCAATAATTTAAGCGGGCGGGGCATGCCCGCAATTGGTTAACGGACAAAAAGTCATGCCCTGCCCGTTTTAAAACGGGCTAACGAGCCGCCCGCGGGCATTTTCCTGTTTACATTAAAAAAGCAACAATGGTAAATGCTAAGTTATCAAGTACATTATGCAATAAATTAATAGATTTTACATAACCACATTACACAATAATTCAAAGTCTCTATAATAATAATAATTCAAAACATGTTTCTCTAACCATATTAGATAATAATTTTCTCTAACAAGTCTGCAATAATAACTATAAAATAACCAAGCAATAATAAAGTCTTGGATTAAAATTTTAAAGTGTAGAATTTAATGCCCGCGGGCCGCCAGCGGAGCCCGTTTAAAATGCCCGCTAATAAAACGGGCAAACGGGCCGGGCAATACGGGCTAACAGGCAAAAATACCATGCCCTGCCCGCATTTTTTGCGGGCAATGCGGGCTGGCCCGCTGGCAATGCCCATATTGACACCCCTAACAATAATGTGTGAAGAAAGATTTACTCATAGTGCTCCAATGGCTCTAATATTTATACATTTTTAGTATAAAAATTTATACACACTTAAAACTTCAATTTAATAGTAGATGAGAATTAAAACTGAATGGTGAATGATATTAAATTAATCAAATCAATTTTCATAATAGATGTATTTGAGCAAACCTCTACATATATAAGTGTAATATATATGTATTACTAGTGTAAAATTTTATACATAATTATTATATCATTCACCATTAAATTAGGTTATTTTTTATTTTAAGAGAGTTCATAATGATTAAATATGAAAGATGGATGATATAATGATACTCTTTTAAACTCATTAATAGATACGTTTTTCTCTATATATTGTTATTGTTTGAAGCTATTTTATATATATATATATATATATATCGGTACTATTTGAAAGTATATTTATATATTAATTTAATCAAATATATATACATGTTAGTTCTCTGTTTATTAATCTATGTCTGAGTATATTTAATTTGAAATTATATTATAATATTAGAATTATTAATTAGGAAAGTGATCAAATCTAAAATGATGTCTTTTCAAATTGTATTAATGGATCATAAGCCTTAACTTTTTTCCTTGTCTCTTGCAATTTCCTTATTAAATTAATTAATGAGATATGTTGGTAAAGTAATTTTTATTGTTGAAATTGATTTGGTTAAAATCACATGGATGTTAGTATGATATTATTTATGTGTACTGTAATTTGTCCAAAGGAAGACTTGATTTTGTCAAATAATAAAATATTTGTGATGATAAATATGTAACAACTATAAAGATTTTCATGTGAATAATAATAAGTCCAAAGAAAGATTATTGGTGGACATAATTAATTGTTCTTATTTGATTATTGTTCATTTATGAATTAATTTCTATATCCAAATATTATAAATTGATGTAGTATATGGTATTTTGTTATAGGTCTATTATATGAGCATGTTTTGTTATATATACTATATGACTTGTTATATGTGAACATGTTTTGTTACATGACTTGCTTATTTATATGTGAAGATGTTATCAACTTTATTTTGTTCTTCTAGATTAAATATTTGTTCTAGTACTGCAAATGTTTCTACTTAAGTTATCAATATCCAATGGTACATGAGACAAATTTGTGAAGAAGATCTGGCTCCTGACCTTGACACAGTTTTGATGAAGACACCAATATCACATAAAAGAATAAAAGGAAGAATACTTATGAAGACAATTAAGACAAAGCTTCAAGAATTTAGAATCTAAGTTTTTAGGTACTTCTATCCTTATACTCTAAACTATACACTTAATGCTCAAAAGTATTTTCTTAAAAATTGATAAACACGAGTATAAATAAAAACAATTTTCAAAATACTGTGTAGCGGGTTACTAGATCTAAGTAACATGTTACTGTGACTAAGTAAGTAGGTTACTAGATCTAAGTAACATGTTATTGTGACTAAGTAAGCAGGTTACTAGATCTAAGAAACAGGTTACTCATTTGCATGTATTTGGCTATAAATGATTTGTTTTAATAATGGTAAAGATAAATTAGACAAGTTTGATGCAAAAGTTGATGAAGGACTCTGCCTAGGCTACTCTCTTACGAGTAAAGCTTATAGAATCTTCATAAAAGAACTCTAGCCATGGAAGAATTTGTTCATGTATCTTTTGATTAAACCAATCCTATTATAAAGGATGGGTTAAATCTTGATGAAGAGGACTTGCCAAGTTCCCCTTTAAAGGAACAACAACCAATATTGAGCACTTGAAAATGGATGATACTCTATCTTCTCAAGAAGAGTATTATCATTCTGATTTACCTAAAGAATTGAGAACTCATCGAGACCATCCTATTGACAATATCATTGGCGATATAAGTAAGGGTGTCACTACTCATTTAAAGCTAAATGATGATTGTTTAAACATGACTTTCGTTTATCAAATAGAACCTTCCAAGATTGATGATGCAATTGAAGTTTGCTATGCAAGAAGAGTTGAACCAGTTTGAGAGAAATGAAGTTTGGGAACTTGTTCCTAGACGAGAAAATTGGCATGTTATAGGAACTCGTTGGGTATTCCGTAATAAATTAGATGAAAATGGAATTATTGTTAGAAATAAAGTCAGACTGGTAGCACAACAATACAATCAGGAAGAAGGAATAGATTTTGATGAAACTTTTGATCATGTTGCTAGACTTGAAGTCATTTGGTTGCTACTTGCATATGCTTGCTCTTTAAATTTTCAGTTATATCAAATGGACGTAAAGAGTGTTTTTCTAAATGGTTATATACAAGAAGTTTTTGTAGAACAACCTCCAGGTTTTGAAACTACAAACATCATTCTCATGTGTATAAACTAAAGAAATTTTTTTACGGATTAAAGTAAGCTCCTCGTGCTTGGTAAGATCATCTAACAAACTTTCTTATTGAAAAAGGTTTTACCAAAGGAAAGGTCGATACTACACTTTTTATTAAGAAAATAAATTATCATACTCTTTTTGTTCAAATATATATAGATGATATTATTTTTTGTTCTACTAATGAGATTTTGTGTAGTGATTTTAGCAAAATGATGCAAGGAGAGTTTGAAATGTCTATGACGGGAATGCTAAATTACTTCCTTGGATTAGAAATAAAACAACTCAAGGAATGTATTTTTGTGAGTCAATCCAAATACTATAGAGATTTGTTGAAAAGATTTGAAATGGATGACTGCAAGCCAATTACTGCTCCTATGGGTTCTCGTACATACATTGATACAAATGAAGCTGGAAAATGCATTGATATATCAAAGTATCGAGGTATGATTGGATCCCTAATTTATTTAACTACCAAGCAGACCTGATATAATGTTAAGTGTTTTTTTTTTGTGTTCGATGTCAATCTAAACCAAAAGAGTCACATTTAGTTGTTGTCAAGAGAATCATTAAATATCTAAAAGGCACAACTGACATTAGAATATGGTATCCAAAAGGAAGTGTATGTGATTTGGTTGGATATTCATACTCAGATTTTCCTGGATGCAAAACTGAGATAAAAAGTACAAGTGGTACTTGTCATATATTAGGAAATGTACAGGTCTCGTGGTCATGCAAGAAACAAGCATGTGTTGTCCTAAGTACTGTTGAGGCAAAATACATAACAGCAGGTAGTTGTTGTGCCCAAGTGTTATGGCTTAAACAACAATTACGAGATTATGGCTTAGACTTAGGATGCACTCCCCTAAAATGTGAAAATAATGGTGCTATATATCTCCCAAAGAATCCAGTAATGTATTCTAGAACCAAACACATATACATATGACACCTTTTCCTTAGGGACCATGTCCAAAAGAAAGATGTATCTGTAGAATTTGTTGATACTCATGACCAACTAGCACATATATTCACTAAACCCTTGGTAAAAGAACTTTCTATAAAATTAGACGTGAATTAAGCATACTTGATGAAGCTTACTTATCTTAAATGCTTATTCATGGTTATATGTTTGCTTCATTATGCTTATAATATATCTACTTGTATTTAAAATTGCTTAAATCTTTTCAAAATTTTCAAATACATGGGTATGTCATCGATTACATATGTTTAGTAACCGATTACCATGCATCAGTATGCCTGAAAATCCAAAATTTTGTGTCCAGTAACCGATTACTCTAGAGAGTAACTGATTACAACATTGAGCAGGCTTCAGTAATCGATTACCCACCTGCGTAACCGATTACCTAAGATGTTTGTTTGAAATCTGGGAATTGTTTTATGTTAAGTAATTCATTACTCACTGTGAGTAACCAATTACTCTGGGCATTATTTAAGTTTCCCTCCTCATTTTTTCAAACACTTCTTCTTCCTCCTCAAACCCTCATTATCGTGTTTACCCTAGAGTTTCCCTAAAATCTTCATTTTTGATCCCATTTGTGTGATTTTTGAGTTGTTTCATATCATATTTTGAATTCTAAACATTTATTTTCCATAGATTTTGTGTTTAATGGCCCCAATCAAAAATCCCTAAATCTCTCAAATCTCGAAACCTAACTTTTCAAAAACTGCAATCAATGGCCTCATCGTCAAAAGCTCAGAAGTAAGATACTGATGTGCCTCAAAGAAAGTAAGAAGCTTCATCTTCTGAGGCTAACCCTTGGGATTTGGCACGTCTTCTTGCAAATGATGTTCAACACAAAACATTCTTAAAACATTTTCTTGGACGCTCCATCATTGCTCCTAAGTATGGTAATATCAGTAACTTTGAGTTTGAAGATTTTCATTTCCCTACTCTTCTTAGGCAACAAGATCTCTTTGATTTCTGTGAGGAATCAAAAGCCTACTATCCTGAACTTTTTAAAGTATTTTATTGTAACTTGAACTTTAGGAAAAATCGTCTAACATCCTATGTGAAAGGAAAAGAAAGTTTTTTGGATATTAAGACTTTCAGTTCAATTTGCTGTAACATACCTTCTCAAGATAGCATAAAAGATTTTGGTCTTGCATGCGATTAAGATAATTATGATAGAAAAGAGTTCTACTACTCTATGTAACAATTATAAATATTTTAATGTGAATAATAGTAAGTCGAAAGAAAGATTATTGGTTGACATAATTAATTATTCATATTTGATCATTGCATTGAGAGTTTCATTTATGAATTAATTTCTTTATCCAAAGATTATAAAGTGATGTAGTATTTGGTATCTTGTTATGGGTCTATTATATGAACATGTTTTGTTATATATACTACATGACTTGTTATATGTGAACATGTTTTGTTATATACACTACATGACTTGCTTGTTTATATGTGAACATGTTATTAATTTTATTTTGTTCTTCTAGATTCTAAGTCTTTAGGTACTTCTATCCTTATACTCTAAACTCTACACTTAGTAGTAATGATCAAAAGTATTTTTTTTAAAATTGATAAACATAAGTATAAATGAAAACAATTTTCAAAATATTGTGTAGCAGGTTACTAGATCTAAGTAACAGGTTACTATGACTAAGTAAGCAGGTTACTAGATCTAAGTAAAAGGTTACTGTGACTAAGTAAAAGGTTACTGTGACTAAGTAAGCAGGTTACTAGATCTAAGTAACAGATTACTGTGAATAAATAACAGGTTACATGAGTAAGAAACGAGTTATCCAACAAAAGTTGATCAGGGTAATCGATTACACCATGTGGGTAACCGATTACACAATAAGGTAAATAGTTACCCAGTTGGACAGAGCAATTGGGTAATCGATTACACCTTTTCAGTAATCGATTACTGCATGTAAAAATAAATTTCTCAATTGGACAAACTACTTGGGTAATCGATTACATCGATAAAGTAATCGATTACTGAGAGCTGTTACACAACTTTTAACCCAAACGAAATGGTTTCATTCCAAACAATTTCTACCTTTTCATAGAGGTATTCTGGTTCATTGGAAATTCTATATAAAGGCATTGAAACTAATTTCATATACAACATGAAAAACAAAGATATAACTTACTATACTTTTTCTGAAATACTTGTTCTACACTAGTGCAACTTGTTCATAACTTTCAGGACTTGTTTTTTAAACTTGTCTTAAGTGTTATTGCAAGTTATTCAAACCTTATGAGCATTAGTACTAAATTATACCAAGAGTTATTGGATTGCAAGAGTTTATAACTTCAAAATCTTGTAAAGGCAATCCATTGCCAAAGTTAAACATTTTCTTCATTCAAAGTATTGAATTACTTTCTTTCACAAGGTTGTGATAAGAAAGGGGATAGATTCACTTGGAAAGGGTGTTTTCCAAAAAGTGATATAGGTATTAGAGAGTGATAAAGTTACAAGGAAATCTCAGGGTGAGAAATTATAATCTCGGGGTGAATAAATCTCTTGTGCTGCAAGAGTACTAGACGTAGCCTTCGATGGACAAGAAGATGAACCAGTATAAAATACATGTGTACTCTCTTCTCCTTCATCTCTTTACATTTACTTGCTTATTTTTTTGCATAACTTTTTCTTTGATGTTAACTCTTGAAATTTGCAGAAAAATCTATCATAGTTTTTAACAACTAATTCACCCCCCTCTTAGTTGTCATCTCAATCTTAGGACAAACTTTAGATCAGTCACTTGATATGATAAAACTCATTTCTACTGTACATAATCGCAATGAGTTTAAAGTTGAGAAGTATGAATGCTCTATCCGAACATGCCTAATGATCATGAAACACTTCATTCCAAAAGTGTTTCAGGACTCTATTTTTAGGATCAAAGTACAAGGAAGTTCCTTGAAAAAATTGGACAATACTTTTCCAAAAATGAAAAGATGGAGACAGCTAACCTTTTGGCTAAACTCATCTCCATGAAGTATAATGATAAATGGAACATAGAGGATTATATCTTGAAGATGTCTAATATCTCATCAAAAATCAAGTCACTTAAGTTAGAGCATTGCGATGAGTGGCTCGTGCACTTAATTTTCATCTCGCTTCCTACACATTTTGGGCATCTCAAAATGAGTTATAACACTCAGAATGACAAATAGTCTTTTAATAAGCTTATATTTCACTGTGTAAGAGATAGAGTGCAAAGAGATAAGATTGGAAATGCTCACTTGACTATGAGCTCTAAAATTAAGAAAAGAAAGAATAATAAAGGTGTTGCATATGGCCTTCTTAGCAAAAGATACTATAGAGTGATGAGGAATTTATATGATACCTCTGTAAGAAGCAATGGCACATTAAGAAAGAGTGTCCTAAATATGCCATATGGCATATTAAAAATTGTAAATTTCTCACTCTAGTTTGTTCTAAAGTTAATTTAGCTTTTGTACCTAATGATACATTGTGTGTAGCCTCTGGTGCTACTACTCCAATAAGTAGCACTATGTACAGTTGCATGTGGAGGCGACATCAAAGTGATTATAAAAGATTAATCTTTGTAGGCGATGGCAAAAGAGTTGTAGCTTAGGCTACTGGAACTTTTAGAATACGTTTAAGATCTAGATTTTATTTGGATTTATTTGAAACCTTTATTGTGCTTTGTATAGATTATGTTTTTAGTTCCAATTTATAAATTGTTGGATTATAATATGTTTATTATGAGTACCTTAGCTAAAAACTGAATATAAACTAATCTGTTTTATTTGGGTAAGGTAAACAGCTTATTTTTTGATAGTAAATTACAGAAAATGGTATGAGGTTATTTGTTTATGTTATAATTTTTTTGGTTGTTTTTACATTATTTTTTAAATATACATTTTTTTAATATTTATCATCAGATATATTTTCACTATAAAAATTTTAATTTTTAATATTGCATAACAAAGGCTATTTATTTATAGCGTAAATTACATAAAATAATAAGAGGTTATTTTTCTTATGTGGTCATTATTTTGGTTATTTTTTACATTTTTTTTAAATATACATTTTTATATTTATCATTATATATGTACTTTACTCAAAGACATGCATTTGTTAAATATACATTTTTTATATCATCGTAATAGTTGTAACTTTTATTACTTCATTGCAAAGGCTAAAAAATTAAAATAGAAGATAATATAAAAATCAATAACAATATCTAAAAATAACATTACACATATTTAAAATATGTAGTATGGTGGAAGAGTAAATGAGAGGGGAGCTAACCTTGAAAATAAGGGTAAAATGAGAATTGATATTTTAATAGGAAAAATAAGTTAACTTGAAATAAACAATCCATGGTGGAGAAGCTTCCATTTTCTGCTTCTTTTCCTACAAAAATAAGTTGGGTTATTAATTTAGATAAGTTACCAAACCTACTTATGTTGCAACTTTAAGCTTACTTTTTAAAAAAAATCAAAAACTACTAACTTTCATCTATACCAAACATGCACTTATTGTACCGTCATTTAGGCGAAATTTAATTAATATTTTTAGGTTGAAAATTTTCGTTTTTCTTGTTAATTAGCAAATAATAAAGTTAGTTTCTACTAAATTATTAATTTATATAATAGTTACATGTTCATTGTTCTTAGTTCCAATAATAAAATACTACAAACAAATTAATATGCTACAAATCATAAGTTAAATGAGAATTCAATCAGCTTATCACATAAGATTTTAAATCATATATCGAAATAAAGAATTCAGAGACTTGTATCGGATAAAATTCTACACCCTTTGAATTTATAAGACTTTGAAGTTTGTGTTGAATTCATAAAGGGAAATCAAACAAGGAAAACGAAATTAGATGTTGAAAGAGCTAAAGATGTCTTAAAAGTAATACATGTTAGGTATCAGTGGCAGAATACACCAAGAAGGGGGTTGAATAGGTGTCGCAGTTCCCAAATACCGCTTTTCGCACCAAAGCCCTATTCTGAAAAATGTTCAATTAATCGATTAACTCACTGGCTTAATCAATTAAATCGCACAAAATAGATAGTGTTGAATGGCTTGATTGCACATCCACTCACTGATATTACAGAAATGATATAGCAGATATATTTGAACATAATTAATCACTATATAGTAGAATCACAATATTCAAATTATCAGCTAAAATAGGCAATTAAAACAACATGAAAAAGTAAAGAGATAAGAGTAAGAAGCAGCCTGCAACAAGGATTTTATACTGGTTCGTTTTTTAGTCCACTGCAAAACTACATCCAGTCCTCCCCTTTAGGAGATTTCTTCACTAAAATTGAAACCAATGTATATTACATACACACTTCCAATTACAAGACCTTAGATGCTACCTTCTTGAATTCCTAGAACCCCTACATTGGTTTGACTACTCTAATCGCCTAGGAAAACCTTTCTTACGATCTAGCCCCAGCCAAGAGTATGCTCTAAACTCAAGACCTCTAAGTCTTAGTGAAGACTCACAAAATCTCGTTGGTGGTAAGACACCAAGAGACGACTTTATTTATCACAAAAACAACATAAAATCATAGTATTATGAAGCACAATATGGCTCAATTATTACAACTAAAGACCAACTTTAAACCCTATACAAATCTAAAAAATGATCAACAATATGTATAAGATCAGAATCATGCAGAAACGTGTAATTTCTACCCTAAGAAATCTCTAAAAGAAATGAAAGAATCATGCAAGAAAAGATAGAATGATGAACACATTTAATCACGTGCAATTGGATGATATTTTAATCTCTAAGCATGATATTATCTCACATGTAATTCTCTCTGCCTATATGACATACAATGAGCACGAAAATATGCAACTTAGCAATTCTAAAAATGAAAGAATGAATGTATTAAGCATGGTGTAAAAACACAGTTTATATAGAAAAGTTGGTAGACGTCTAGTTAATCGATTAAGTGCTCTTTTAATCGATTAACGGGCTGTTGAGAATAACTGAATTCTGTTTTTCAGTTATTTGTTAAAACTGATTTCATGTTAATCGATTAGCGCCAATCAATTAACACCTTGCTTAATCGATTAACTAACATAGTTTTATCTAAGAGATTAAAAGGTAAACTACCTATATGTCATGCTTATCAACTATACATATTTTACCATTATGTGATGCTTAAGATGCACAAATAACATGTATGAAAAAAATAATAATCTAGATGACATGTCTCATGTAAATGATATGATAGTTTTTAGGACTTGTGAGCTTTGCATCTAGGTTTACCTAACCTAGACTCACTAACTAAGACACATATCTAACACTACTAATGAATACTCTATTTATGACTCTAGTCTATACATGAAGCTCTTGAGTCTTTGGCATGTTGATTTGTTGAGTTATCTTTAAGCTTTCACTAAATCCTTGTCTTCATCAAAAGATAGGCAAGCTAATAGTGCTATCTTGACACTTTGCACTTTCAATACATACATATATATATATATGATCCTTTCTCTATGACTTCTTGGAATGAACAATATTATTTTATTACGTTCATAGACGATTACTCAGTATAGTTACCTATATCTTATCATGAGAAATCTCAATATTTGGACCTTTTCAAGTCTTTTAAGGTTGAACTTGAACTGCAACTAGGAAAGAAAATTAAAGTTATTAAATATGATAGTGGTGGTGAATATTATGGTATGTATGACAGATGAAGAGAACAATGTTGAGGACAACCTAGCATCAATGGTATTAGGTAGAAATATGATTAGTCATTCCTCCTTACCATAGTCTCTTTGGGGAGAAGTCTTAAGGACCGTATTTTATATCCTTAATAGGGTGTCAATCAAAGCAGTTAACAAAATCCCCAATGAGCATTAGACTAGTAAAAGACCAAACAGTAAACACTTGCACATTGGGGCACGACTTTATCGACCATATGAAATAAACATGGATTAATAAAATTTAGTTGTAATTTTGTTGACTATGCAAAATCTTTCAGGGCTATAAATTTTATGATCTCACTTCAAGACTTTTCTTTGATATGGGAATGTGAGGTTTCTTGTGGAAGTTGAGTTTGGGAAGGAAGAGAATAAGAAATGTTGTCTTTGATGATGAACATGCTACTAACTTTGAACAATTTCTTGTACTTATAATCATCCAAGGAACAACTTCGGTAATAGAAAATAATATTGTTTCTGACCATATTCTAAAACAAGACAACAAAGATGTTATCCCTGAAGTACTATAAAGAAAGTTCAACAACCACAAGAAGTGGAAGTGTCACTAAAGATATATACTAGAGATAGGAGAAATACAATCCTTGTATTTGTTCAAGTACATGAGGAAAACATTGGTTTAATATAGGATGATCCACTCAAAGTTTATCAAGCTAGCTATGAAATATTTTAACTCTCAAAATGAATTGATATCATGAAAGATGAGATGAAGTCTATGCATGATAATGACATTTAGGATCTTGTCTAATTGTCGGAAGGTGTGAAACTTATTGGTTACAAATGGATATTCAAAATCAAGAAGGATTTGAAGGTTAATATTGATATATATAAAGCTTGTCTAGTTGCTAAAAGCTACTATTAGAAAGAATGTATTGACTATACAGAAACCTTCTTTCTAGTATCTTCGAAAGATTCTTTTTAGAACAATATTGACACTAGTAGCTTATTTCTATTTGGAGCACCATCATATGGATATCAAGATTATGTTTCTAAATGGTGACATTGAAGAAACAATCTATATGGTACAATCAAAAAGTTGTGTCAATTGACTCAAAGTCTATGGTATATAAATTAAAGATTTTTATTTATGGCCTTAAAGAAGATTATTGTCAATGGTATCACAAGTTCCATCAATTTATTACCTCGAATAGGTTTTATGTAAATGAGCTTAATGATTGTGTGTACCATAAGTTCAATATAAACAAATGATATCGGACTATTATATTAGACCAATAGATTTATAATGAAGAATTTTGAAATCAAAGATCTCGAGGAAGCTTCTTCTGTGTTAGGTACTCAGATACTAAGAGTCCACTCTCAAGGTGTGTTAAGGTTTCCACAGAAGATCTATAGTGATAGAGTCCTAAATAGATTTGGCATAAAAGATAGTAAGCAGTAGATATCCTCATAGCCAAGCGAGAGTAGTTTAGTCTCAAACAATGGTTCAAAAATGACCTTGAAAGATATGAGATACAAAATATTCGTTATGCATATGTATTAGGATGTCTAATTTATGCTCAATTTTTCATATTGCCTAACATAGTGTTTGTCGCAGAAGTTTTGGAAAGATATTTGAGCAATCCTGGAATGCATCACTTGAAGGCAGTCAAACGTGTGATGCATTACTTGAAGAGGACAAAGGAGTACATGCTCACTAATTGTAAGTTTGAAAATTTAGAGATCATTAGATACTCTGACTCCAATTTTGATGGATGTCAAGACCGCAAACGCTCCACATTTGGATATGCCTTTATGTTGGTTGAAGGTGTTATCTCTTGGAAGTCAACTGAACAGATACCCATAGCTCCTTCAATCATGATTGTGGAGTTCATGACTTATTTTGAGATATCAAACCATATGATATGGTTGTGGAATTTTGTCATTGGCTTACGTGTGTCAATGGCATTGAAAGACCATAAAAACTTCTTGTGACAACAAGTACACAGTTTTGTACTCCGATAACAATAGGAGTTCTATAATGTCAAGATTTTTAGTCTACTTCGGACATCTTGTATTTGTTTTAAGCATAATAAAATTGGCGGTTTATTGTTCTATTTTGAACTTATATATTTTCTATGTAACTATTGTATTAGAATTAAAGATCTTGGATTGATCTCACTAAAGGCTAAAGTAAGACTAGTTTGAGATAGACATGTTTGACTTCATATTGTATGAAATTTCCATGTTATCCATCCATAGTTGGTCTATATCATTAAGTATGTTAATATGGTGATCATCATGACAAATCATGCTTGATTATGATGTGAATCTGGTTGTTCCATAGTTGATATATAAGATTGGCTAGATTATATTACGGGAAAGTCTAAATATAAATAGCATATAGATGTTCACCTAAATAATATATGATATAATTATTTCAAGAAAAATATTAAGCCCGAGTTAGAGATTGTTAGAAATTTATAATTTCTATTTAATGTTTAGGAATTGTAAATTTAATACAACTATATTAATTATGTATTTAAAGGATTATAAAATAAGCGGTATAATGATAAACAACATGTATGACTTATAAAACTCATATGAGTTTAATAAGTGGATACCTAAGTTGATACATTAGGGATAATGAGAATCTTATATTTTAACTTATTAGAAATGATTATGGATTCTAACACATCAAATCACAAATAGTTTGTTTTTCTCCTCATCGGAGACAAAACAAAAGGTCCCTTAAGGAATTTCAGGATTTGGTTGAGGAAGATCATCATACTACCAATACTTTTATGATATACCAAAAGAAAATATCTATAAATGTGGATCCAAGTATGTGTTTGTAATCTTCTTTTATTTTGTGAGATCATGAAATTTGAGGTCCTTGAAGGATTGGTAATTCACCAATCAATAAAAAAATCTAACACAAAATTTCTCATAGATATTTCTGAAAGTATTAAATCTATTATTTTATTTATATAAAAAATACCCTTTATTTTTCAATATAAATTTACCATCGTTTATTAAGATACTAAAATTATATAGCAGCATTAAAATTTGATTTTAGCATATTTATGAGTAAAAATTCAATTTAGATTCGAAAAAATCATTCAACCGAATTTGGTATTATAAAGTTTTCTAATATTACATCCGTAGTGTTTCTCTCACATAAGCTTGTTTGGCTCAAAATTATGCCTATGTGTAATGGTAGAAATAGGTTAGGCCATATATTAGGGTCTAGTACATTGTCTATGATATATTAGGTATGACATTTTTAGTAAATACACTAGACAAAGATTTTCAAAAAATTATTTAACTTAAATAGATTAGGTCAAATTTCTTAAAAAGTTTATTAAACTTAACATGTTGACCTATTTAATTTTAATATATATTTATATTAATTGTTTTATATAACATATGTGAAGGGGGAAAGTTATGTAAGGCATTCAGTTGTTTGTTATTATTACTTGGACATTTGGTTATTGTAACAAGGGCTAAAGTACATAACGAATACTCGAAACCCATGTAAGTATGTAAGTTTGTAAATTAAGTGTGTAACCTGAAATTTTAAGTAGGAGTGGCCAACCCAAAAGACTTAAATCCATGTTGGCGCTAAACTAATGTTGGTGAATTGCCTCATTCAGAAATGGGCAAATGTAGGTATTTTCAGGCTATGTGGTACACCATCAGAGGAGTATTGGAAAAACTGAATCTTTTTACAACTTTTAGATCTCCAAAATCTTATAGACCTAGCATTATAGAAAGTTTCAAGGATCTCGCGTCATATTCTTTGGTCTTTTATACACCTTGCTTGCTTTGAAGCCTGCATTATGTGGTTGTGTGTCTAAAACTCTTAAAAATCATGTGAGTGATGAATACTCTATATTTAGTTCTCACTCCAACTAGTTAAACTAAACACTACAAATAATCAGGTTCTATAAGAACTTGTTTGGGAGTTGGATTTTGGAGAGAAATGGAAGGTTTGAGAGTCATGAAATACACTTGTAAGATGACTTACAAGCCTTCTCTTTCCATTTTTTCCCCTCCAAAATTCAACTCCCAAACTAGCCCTAAGGAAGTTTACATATTAAGTTATGAATGCTAATATTATTTAAAGGGTATCCCCTCACCTTTTTAGGTAAGGACTAATCCTTTTCAAGATTTATTATTGTCTCTCTCAATAAATATCACTACAGAAATCGAAATCGAAGCCAGTATTATGAATACATTATATAGATATTTTAAAGCATACCAATTTTGGAATGGGCTATAAGGTAGGTGTATTTATCTTTTCTGCTTTTGTATACACTAAATTAATATGTATGCTTAATTTGGCCTAAAATGAAGTTGTATAAATGAATTTACATAATATGCTAGGTGTTTAATTAGATGCACCCTTTAGAGGAAGTTGTACGAATGAATGAATAAATGAATGAGCCCAATAAGTTGTCTAATTATGTAATATATGCACCATAATTCCTAATATGCTATCTGCTTAGTCTTTGCATACTTTTGCGTGTATTAAAATTTGATTCCCATACCAATACAAATTTATCTGTTCTTATCATTATTATTGAAACTACAACAGAAAATTCAAATCAACAACATCATAATATATAAATGATTTCGTCGAAGTGGATTGTGAAAGAAGACTAAAATATCACCAGTTTCAAATGACTTCGATGAAATTGAATTTCTAGAAAGCGCAAATCTCAATACAAATACTACCCAGAGAAAATAAGTACTAATAAGAAAAGGTTAATAAGTTAATAATTAAGATAACAATTTCTTATAGTATTAAATCTATTATTTTCATTTATAAAAAATATCCATTATTTTTCAATATAAATTTACTATCATTTATTAAGATATTAAATCAGATAGTGTCACAAAAATTTGGTTTAAGCAGATTTATTTGAGTAAAAATCCATTTTACTTTCTAAAAAATCAATCAACCAAATTTCTATTATAAAATTTCCTAATATTATGTCCATAGGATGTTAGTGTTTCTCGTTTGACTCAAATTTAAACCAATTTATAAGGGTGGAAATAGTTAAGCTACTTATTAGGGCTTAATACTTAATCTATAAATGATTAACTCAGGCCTTTTTAGTAAACAATCAGACATAAACTTCTCAAAAAGTCTATTTAAGTTAAATAGATTAGGTTGAGACTTACTAAAATTTATCATATCCTATATAATTTTATTATATATTTATATTAATTATTTTATATAATATATAAAAAGGGGAAAAAAGTTATATAAATGATTAGCAGGCATTGAGATGTTTGTTATTGTTACCTGGGCATTTGGTTGTTGTAGCTTGGGCTAAAGTACATAATCAATACATGAAATCATTCATGCAAGTATTTAACTTTATAAACTAAGTTTGTAACCTGAAATTGTAAATGGGAGTGGCTAACCCTAAAGGCTTAAATCCTTGTTGGTGCTAAACTTGTATTATTGGACTGCTTTCCACTCCCTGTTGCCCACTCAAAAATGGGGAAAGGTAGGTATTTACAGACTATGTGATACACCATCAAAGGAGTACTGCAAAATTTTGAATCTTTCTACATCTTTTAGACCTCCAAAATCTTATAAGCCTAGCATTGTTGAAACTTTCAGGGATCTTACTTCATCTTTTTTGGGTCTTTTATGTACCTTGCTTTGAATCATGCGAGAGTGTGTCTCAAGCTCTTAAAATGCAAGTGAGTGGTGGCTATTCTGTACTTGGTTCTGACTCCAACTTCTTAAGTAAACACCACAAATAATTAGGTCTTTATAAGGTAGTTTACATGTTAGTTTATGAATACCAATATTATTAATACATTATGATATTTTAAATCAAACTAAGTCTCAAATGGGCTATAAGCTATATGTATTATCTTTTTATGCTTAACTTGGCCTAAAATGATGTTATATAAATGAATTTGCATTATATGTTAGGTTTTCAATTAGATGAACCTTTTAAAGGAAGTTGTATGAATGAATTAGCCTATTAAAAAGTTGTCTAGTTATGTACTATATGCACCATGAGATAAGACAGCTAAGAAATAAGAAAGTGATCATGAAAGGGGTGAGTGAAATAATAGATGGAGCCGTATAATGAGTTATATATACATATATACTAAATAATCATGTCTTTATAAGGTAGTTTACATGCTAATTACTAATACTAGTAGAGAAAAAGATGTATAAACTGATAGTGTAAGAGTTCTTTACATTGTTACTGTATCATCCGACATTTATTTTCAATCATCATTGACATTTTAGAAAAAAGTAATCCAAATGAATGGTAAATGATGCACTAATTTTGTATACATCTTTACACTCTAAGTATATAGATTTAATACTCGTACTAGTATTATTAATGCATTATATATATATATATTATATATATATATATATATATATATATATACTAAATACTTTACACGGTAATTACTAATACTGTAGTATTATTAATACATTATATGTATATGTATATCAGCAGTGGCGGATCTTGATCTAAATTTTAGGAGGGGCAATAATATTTAGTTACTATTTACAATTAAAACTAATTTAGTAATGAAATTTTTTAAAAACACACATAACTGAACTAGAGTAAAAAATTCAAATATTTCATTTTCATGTAAATCGTATGTTGTATTCAAGAAATTCATTTGTTATTTTACTACGTAATTTTATTTAAAGGTCTTCATTATTAAAAAATATATTTATATAGTAGCTGAATCTCAATAGTCAAGAGAAAACATATAACTTAATAAAACACTATATGACTAACAATGATTTAGAAATTTTCAAAATGACTAATGACTCCAAGAAAAAATGTTCAAATTGACATTTTAAACTAATTTTTTGTTGCTCATTAAAATTCATAAGATAAAAATTTTGGACAAAAAAATACATATATTATCAACATTAAATGACATATAAGCATCCTTAGAATAATATATTACGAATACATACATAATCTTTTTATCAAGTGTAAATCATTAGGCACTCAAATCAAGCATATTACTATAAGCAATATCATCATCTGTATGTTAAGAGCTTGATTTATCACGTATAATTTTTAGAATAACCATACAAGTTACACAAAATTTATTTATCAAGCTACAAATTAGAGAAATATTTAAATTTCAAAGAGTTTTTGTATAAAGACATCATTTAGGTATAGATATAGAGAATATATTTCTTATTCCAAAAACGGTGTCACTCTGTGTATCATCTTTTATAATTTAAAAGTTTGTAGGACACTTAAAGTGACACTTAGGGTGTCACTCTATGGTCAACCACAACAAATGACACTTAAAGTAACATACTTTGTAGGACAACAAATATATTTCATAAGATAAGAAGGTAAAAAAACATTTTAAAAAACTCAGGGGGCAGCTGCCCCCACCTGCCCCTTAAATCATCTGCCTGTGTATATGTATATGTATATGTATATTATAGCAAATCAATTCTAAAATGTGCTATAAGGTAGTTATAGTTATCTTTTCTGTTTTTATGTAAACCATATTTATGCTTCAAGCCTAAGAGGAAGTTGTACGAAGAATTCGCATTATATGTTCCTAGTGTGTAGGTAGTCATTTTGAATATTTAACTTTTAACTTACAAAAATATAAAAATGAATTGTGATATTATTAAAAAATACATTGGCAATTTGATATATCTAGTGGATGTAATTTCCTCTAACCTTCATTTATATTTTTTATTGTATGGAAAAATATTGTAATAATTATTAATTATAAGGGCAAAATAGGTAAGTGAAAATTATGTCATGTAGGTAGTTATAATATGTTTTGACTTTATATAGTACTAGCGTGTTGACATGCACTGTCGTGCCTGTCAACCCGCTTTCCTATCGTTTGTAATATATAGTTTGTATTTTATAAATTCAAATATAATTTTTTGCTCTAAATTTACGGTTGAATTTATTCAATTGGTCTAATATTCAATTTTTTAAATACACTTTTAAAATAAGAAGATAATAAGGATAAAATAAGAAAATAATATTATATGGTTTTTAGGTAGAAATAAAAAGATATTGAAGGCAAAATAGGAAAACACAAATTACACCATGATGGATGGTTATTTTGTGTTTTCCCTTTATTAATAGTATAGATAGAATTATAGATATATATAGTATAGATATAGATGTTGTTAATTAGATACACTTTTTTACTAGAAGTTCTAGGAATTAATTAGCTTAATAAGAAGTTCTCTAGTTACATGATACTAGTGCGTACAGGTACTTCGTGTCTACCGGTTAATATTGTGTGTTATTACATACTTATTTTATATATATTTGATTTTTTATAATTAGAATATATTTGTTGTATTCGGTGTACTTTATATTCTAATTTGTTGGTTTATGATAACATTTAGTTTAAGGTGAGAGATGTGGTTAATTAATAGGTCGGTGGTGGTTAATTATGATTATATGGTTTTTTGTAAAAATTAAATAATGTCAAGGATAAAATAGGAAGTGAAAATCACACCATGGTAGAAGTTACACCATGTTTTATATTTATATATAGTATATAGAGATACATTGATATATAAATATACACCTTGATTCCTAATTTTCTATTTGTTAATCCTTTACATACTTTCAGAGGTAACAAAATGTCTACTCCATTTGAGGGTAGAGATTCATATCCTCTAACCTTGTTATCAAAACTACAACAGAAAATTCAAAATAAAAAACAACAAAATGTAGAAAATGTTTCAGCCAATTCAAATCGGCAAGTGAATTATCCCATTAAGGGCAAGAGAATTAAAAATTACCATTGTGAAATGAATGAACGAAATTAAATTTTCAAGAGGCATTAAGAAAGCTCAATACAAATTTTACAAAGAAAAAGTAAGTATTAATGGAAAAGGTTGGAACAATGAACACATGTTGCAGCATATGGAAACTTGGCAATAAAAAAGGATACAATTGGATACTCAAAAAAACAACCAATTATTACATTTAGGCTTAATTCAGTTAATCCATTTCTCACTCCTGAAGCTAGGTACTCTGCTGACAAGATATGAGAATCACTTGCCATGACAATTACGATGCATGAAGTTCCTTTTAATATTATTAATGCTCTAAAATATGATTTGCGCATACCAATATAGATTCCAAAATTTATGAAATAGGACAATCAATAACAAGCTTCATATCTTTCAAGTATTTATGTTCAACCCCGTCACAAAAGTTCTTTAACCTCAAATCATTGTGGCTGGTCTTATTAAGGACATCTTGCATTAATAGATTCAATATATGTACAACTTTTAGCATGTAACATGACACCATCAAGGACTAACTCTGAGTTATATGATAGATTTTGTTTAAGACTCTTCAAGCACAAGTCTTTATAAATAGCATTATCAACCCAAACTTTAATCCATCGTGTTTTTGAACACTTGAAAATAACATGAGCAACATCAACCCCACACCTTGGAGCATGCACTTTCACTAAACTCCTTTTCGAAGCTTCCACCATGTGTGAATGATGTGACCAACAAAAATGATGTGCTCAACTGGTTAATGATTTGTAGTCAACTTGATATTGCTCACACATTTCAATAATGCTTTTTAAGTGTTTCTTTTTTACTTCATATATTGATATGCAATCATTTCTTAATATTTTAGGAGGCATCTTGGTATGCTCAGATCATACATTCAGCATCAATAGTATTAAAATGAAGTTAATCCATCATAATCTACATGCAGTTGATTCTCGCATCTTTTCAGAAGAGTATTTAGCTCTAGGAGTCAGAAATGGATTAGTTGAATTAAGCCAAAATGGAATAATTGGTTGTTTTTTTAGTTATGCATCCTTTCTTTGGCAAGTTTCCATATGTCAACATGTTACGGGTGCTTCAACCTTTTCTATTAATACTTAGTTTCTCTTTGCATTATCTGCATTGAGATTTTTAATGCCTCCTGGAATTTCAATTTCATCCAAGTCATTCCATGTTGATCATGTTTGAGTCCTCTTACTTTTAATGGGACAATCCACCTAATGACTTGAATCAGCCGATGCATCTTCTGCATTATATTGTGGTTGATTTGAATTTTTTTGTTGTTGTTTCAATAATAATGATGACAATATATAGATTTGTATTGTATTGCATCTAAAATTATGCAAAGGACTAGGAAATAGCAAATTAGGAATTAAGGTGTATATATTACATAAGTAGACAACTTCTTATTAGGCTAATTCATTCAGACAACTTCCAGTAAAACGTACATCTAATTGAACAATAACATATGGATGCAAATTCATTCATACAACTTCCTATTAGGCCAAGTTAAGCATTAACATAAATGTGGAGCAGAAAAGATAAATATACTAACCTTATAGCCCATTTTAGAATTGATTTGCTTTAAAATATTATTAATAGTATTAGCATTAATAAGTTAACATGTAAACTGCCTTACAAAAGCATGGTTATCATTGTAACTTCATCTTTCATTTCACTCACCACTTTCTTGATCACTTTCTAGTTGTATTGTTCCTAAATCTGTTTTTACATAGAGCGTGCTTTATAGAATTCCTTTTCAAATTAACGATGCCATGGACACTTGCCCCACCACCATAACTTTTACCCTCTCCACTAATTTAAAAAGTTTTAAATACCAACAAAAGTCTTTATCCCATTAAAAAGGTCAACTACATACATCAAACAACACCATAATATTCTATAATATTCATTGACAAAATATTAATCTCCAAAAAGAAGTTTTAAATAACAAAATATTGCCATTAAATCTAATGATGTTGATCACTACTAATGATGTTGATCACTTCTATTTAAAATTAAGAATATACCATTTACAAAAGAAAACAAAATAAAAGCAAAAAACTCAACCTACTTACAATTAGAATGGTTGTTTGTCTTTTCAGTCATATAATCATCTCATATAACCAAATGTTAATATCATATTATCTAGTCTTTATCTCCACTTTTCTTCTCTCCTTATAAGTTATAACTCTCCAATTTAACATCCAGCAACATGTCCGACTAACAATTATGAAATGTACCAAAACCACAGAAGAAATGAGAATAAATTATAATACATACACAAATAAAATAACGAGGGGCAGGTATTTGAGGTAGGAAATAGATCGTAGTCTAATCCATAATATTGCCCCTCAAGAGCTTGTGTTAGTATAAATGCCAAAATCCCTTTATGCCTCTATCCCTCGTCCCTCAGAAAACTATGGATGTTCAATGCCATGAGTACATGATTATATAAATAATCGTGTTGCAAAAGATGGATTATCTTCCCAGTCACCTTTCTCAGACTTTTTATCAATCTTAGTGTAGAGAGTTCTGGCTCTCTTCAATATTCTCATATTGTCCACATTTCCAATTATTTTGTTGCCAGTGCATCATTATTAGACATAATCCTTTCCATGTCCTCAAAATATTGCCAATTTTTCGTGCTACCCTTCTCATTCTTCAGCTCCTGCTTAAAAATAAACAAGTTATTTTCCCAAATAGTAGATATTTTATAGAATTGCATTTAATAACTTCTTTAGTCTACCAACGCATTTCTACATTAGGGTGATGATTAGGTAAATATAATCCTACCCCACCAGCGGAGAAGTGGTTTACAGGATTGAACAGAGAGCACATCATTAACAACAAATAACATCAATATAAATAGAGAGAAAGGGTTGTGCATTGATGGTTACGTCGTGAGCACATCAATCACCTTTTATGTTTATGACTTTTACTTAAATGTCAATGAATGGAGGATGATCTAATAACGATGTGCACAACACACACCCATTAATCTCATAAATCTATTATCACGCTTTGCAAAAGATTATTTGTTTGCCAAAAAGTCTTATCACTCATATCTAATCATAAGAAAAATATACATTTTAAAGAATGTAGAGCATTGGGACAGCACAGGCAACCCGAATCATAACCCCGAACCCAACGCGAGAACACACTAAGTCTAATTTATAAAAACTCGAACCCGTCAAAACAAGCTTTGGGTCGGGGAAGATTAGTGGGATGGGACAGGTTTTGCAGACCCCTATCCATGACCTTTTCACCTACGTTTTTACTCTACCAAAAGTGACCATTAAACATAAAGCAGTCTACCAAGAATTTTGAATGGTTAATTTAAACCATTGTACAATTTTCTTTATAATAATGATGTCAACTTGCTTAAAGGAAGAAGAAACAAACCTCATATTTTAGTGCCAAAGATGTCCATAGAGATTTGCACTGTCCAGGACTTCTGCTGATCCCATCAGCAGACAAGTTCTGAGATATCTCCTGCCAAAGAGCCATCCTTCCCTTAACAATTTGAAATCTGTCATGTAATTCCTCGCGCATACCAATCACCTTCTTAATTTCCTCAGGTTTCCATTTATTTCTCTTCACTGATTTTGAAGACTTGAGTTCAGAATTAGATGTCTCTTCAGACTTGGGTTCGGAATTAGACTTCTCTTCAGACTTGGGTTCAGAAGTAGACTTCTCTTCAGACTTGGGTTCAGAATTAGACTTCTCTTCAGAATAATCTTCCTTCAGATTAGACTCATGCTCCTTTCGTGAAACATAACCGTTGTTAGCTTTATCTGACTGTTCAACTGGTGAGGAAGCAAGGAATGTTTTCAAAAAGTCCTCTGAAACCTCTGAATCGAATAAACCATCATCAGCTCTACTTGATGTAGTAGCATCCTTCCCTTCAGCTCTACTTGATGTAGTAGCATCCTTCCCTTCGACATCAATGCCATCATCTACACTAATCAATAGACAAGGGTGAGAATGGGCACAAGATACAGTCATGAAAAATATTACACCACAAAAAAACTATGTTAAAAGTGACAAGTTTCTGCACCCACCTGCTATAGTATAAAATAGTCACATTAGGCATGCACCTTAGAGTTCCATTGCACTCTAATAGCATTTTAGTACATAAACAAGTAAATTATCTGATTTATAAAGAAATTAATCTCTTGTCTATTTAAGAACAAGCATAATCCATGACACTCATATTGTCAATTAATTGACCTACAATAATTCCTGTGACATTTATTAATAAATGCATATGAAACCCTTTTGATCCACCGTTTCAAGATTCACAAGGGACCCTACTTCAAATCAATCAAAATGGGAAACTAAACTAACTTTCGACAATCAATTGGTTTGAGATGGGAACTATAATCAGCTTGGTTTACATAAAAACTAGTTTAATTTTCACAAATAGTTGACCAATTGAATGGGAATGTCACGTGCCAATAAAAAATAAAAAATATTTAAGCCATGGGAACACTTCAGCCTTGAGGAGAGATGTTTCCGTGCTTCCGTAGCCAGGTGAGCAACAGTCATCTAGAGGGAGATCAAGACCACCCAACCCAGTATGAAAGCAATCTAATAGGATCTTACAAACATACACTTGACATCACGTATTCAATAAAGGCTCTGTTTGGCATAACTAAGCTAGTTGAAAGCTTATAAGTCAGTTGGGAGCTTAAAAGTGGATAGAAGCTTATAAGCTAGGAGCTGATAATCTAGGTCATGAAACATAAATGTTTGGGAAGATCAGCTGGTAAGCTAGTTGATAAGTGTAAAATGAAACAAGCACCTAATTTAAAAGTCATAAACCACCTCCAAATGACTTATCAAATATGGTTGGTAAGCTAGTTGATAAGTATAAGTCACTTCATCAACTAATAAGCCCCTTTTGTCAAACATAACCAAACACAGTGCAAATACAAGCAGAAAGGCAAAACCAACCAGACCTCAACAATTCTATAAGTCTCCTCAAATTTACTCATGTTACCTCTTATTTGCATTGTGGTAGACTGATTTGACTTCCCATGTCCATCCACTGCTTTTCTTAATGTTGATATACCAGGACCCACATGGAACTTGCCAGACAATTTTGTGTTTATCTCGTCTGCAAGAACAGCTGCAGGATTTTCTATGGCAACAGCAATAACTTCTGGTCTTTTACCACTGTACTTCCTCACCATCTTCCTCAACATCTCAGACACAATTCTTTCCATGTGAGTCAGTGGACAATTTACAGGGCAACTTGAAAGAGCTGCATGAGCAGCTTTATGGAGTGCATCCAACAACTTCCCTTTGTCAAGCCATAAGCATCTAGTGGTAATTCTTATCTTTCCTTTCAAGGTGTTTTCAGCAAAACTATCTAAATTTTGTGGGCGAAATATTTCCATGCTGTAAAAGATAAATGGTAGGATGTTACCAAACATGTTATGCATTGCTTCTCTTTTACTAACTTTAAAAGTTGAAAGATCTACCTAACCACAATGATGCCATCTAATGCAACTCTCAATCTTTCATCAATGCAGAGTTCACTTGATGTACCAAATGCTCTGTCGCCATCACTATATTTCAACTGCATGAAGAAGAAAAGAAAAGAAAAAATAATAAATCTCATGCATTGTAAAATAAATATTGAAAGAGTAAAATTTTGATGCATTGCAAATGTAAAATTTTATGCTGTCAACCAATTATATGTATATGTGCCTTATAAGATAGTTATTGTGAAAGTCAAAATTTTTAATGATGTGGCAACACATGATTGGATGGCAGTGTAAAAAACTTTTACGCCAACCGTGCATCACAAGTAAATACATTTTAAAAAGGGAATAACAATATACTTTGACGGCCACCAACCTGAAAATTCTCTTTTCCAAGGGAAATGAAACCATTAGAGAGGACTCTTCTATTTCTCAAGTGTGAAACACCAAGCATCTCTCCATTCTTAATAACCTGGTGCATAAGTCGCATTAGTTTCTTCAGACATATGATTCATATGATATTGTTTAGGTTTCTTCTCAAAACCAATTAACAATGAAAGGATTAGTCCAACACGTATTTAAACCATTCTCAAGATAATAAAGGAGGCGAATTGAGACTTACTTCCCAACATGCCCCCTCCACACAAGCGTGTCGGACCAGGCAAAGGGTTATCTTTGACCCATAATTAAAGGACATCTTTTGGTGCATGACAATAGAAGAGAAGTTGGGCTTTAGCTCTAATATCATGTTAAAGTTTCTTCTCAAAACCAATTGTGCATGAGAAGAGTAGCTCAACAAGTATTTAAACCATTCCAGAGATAATGATGTAAGTGAAGTGAGACTTACTTCCTAACATATACAAACCTCGTTCTTATAGCACACTAAGTAATCTTTTCTCCATATGATGTTGTCATGTTAATAAAACGCAAAATCTGATAAAAGGAGAAATGACTCACAGCAGTGTGCCGAATACCAGTTGACTTTCCAAGTAATTCATGCTCCTTCAAGAACAAGAGTTCTCCATGTATAGGAAGAAAATGCTGTGGCTTCACTATTCTGAGTACTTCCTCCTGCAGAATGCCATATCAAAGACAGAAAACATCAGAACAAGATAACTAGCTTGAAAGATCCCAATAACCCATGTGAAATCCCACTATTTGGAAATCTACTCAGCAAGAAAAGACTAACATAACTGTTCTTCCCCCGAATATAACTAGAACACCAAATACTTTGGAAAGTGAAAATTACAATTCAACCATGTTCACTTTCTTTCAACATTAATGACCAACGATATTTTAAACTCTTATTGGTTAATAAGTAGTACAATAATAATTATTTGATAATTTCTGTATATCTTGCTGAAGTATTGAACAGACAAGAAATGGAAAATTAATAAATGATAAAATGAATAAAATAGGAAGAAAGAAACACTGGCATGCAATAAAAACAAACTTACCAATTCTCCACGATATGCATGACCAGATGTGTGCAGACCTTCGTTTTTTCCCATAACTATAGTTGATCCAATCTCTGATATGCGGTTTAGCATTTGCATCACACGAGACTCATTTCCAGGGATAACCTAACAGTGTGATTTTAAAGCAGGGGACAAATTGGACAAGCACAATTTAGTATGTAGTAAAATATTATAAATTATCTCATACAAAAAGTTCCATCAATAAACATAAGGCCATGCAGAAAAATCCAGTCATTGGAATAGGCTGAAAGTAAAAATAGTATATTGTAAATTCCTATACTGATAGTAGTTAATTAGCAACAAGTTCATTTAGTTATACTAAACAAATATACTTTAGACTTTAGATAAATCATACCTTCGCTGAATACAAAAGAACATCTTCCTTGGATAGTTTGAAAGCATGGCTACTTCCGTAGGATGCAAGATTCAAAGCAGCACGTGGCTCTGCCTGACACAATAGTAATACAGGTTTTGTCATATGCCTTATACTTGTCCAATGTTTGTAATTCATGGGAGATTAGGCAGCCTCTAAGAGAAAGAAACTTACTTGAGAGCCTGTTGTTACAATTAGCAGATCCTTTGGAGCATAAGCATCAATGTCCTCTGCTTTTACCTATGTAAATTAGAAATAATGAAAAGTAGGGCAACAGACATTAGAGCACAAGACTTTCAAACGCTATTACAAATACATGATAATGATGAATAGTTGATGTTACAAATACATGATAATGGTGCAAAAGATACTGAATCAATCAAGTATTTATCTAAATAGTTAGACAAATAATTATTGGACCACAGGTTATCAAAGCCATGACTAAATATAGCCTGTAAATTCTGACAAAGATGTCACTGAAATCACTTGACTCAAAGTTCAAGCAGGTAAACAAGGCCCAAGAATAATATTATTTGTAGTGCACATCACCACCTAACATCAAAGTCTACTAGTTTTGAAAGCATATGCTTAACTCTAGCTTGAGCTACAAGTCCAAAGTGCATCTTTGAATGGTAATTAAGGAATAAAAGTTAACAAGGTCATAGAGAAGACAACAATACTGTAATTAAAGAACCATAAAAGACCTCTTAAAAAGTCTAATAAAAGGTTATGAAGGAAGTGCGAGAAGGGGCTCCCAAGTTAAAATAAACAGGCAAAACTCATCACTGTTTATTTATGTACTTTCAATGAATTTCCTGACAACCAAATTAATAAATTAAGCTTACCAGAACTACTAACCCCAGAAAATAATTAGAAAAAAATCATAACAGGTGATTTGCTCATTTGTACAGAACTCCTATAACAACAACCTAGTAAATACAACAACCTTATCAGCACTAGACTTCTCTAACATCCAGATGTCAATGTCTTAACATGAATTGTATATAATAAACTGTCAAAAAACAATATATAAGGTAAAGAAAAAAGTCCAGCCACCAAACACAACAAAATAGGCAAAATGCTGGAGCAAAGTTTCCAAATGTATTACCAGAGTGGATGGATCAATGGGAGCCTTTCCATCCTTCCAAGCTGCTTCTAAATATGTCCTTAAGGACATGCCAACAAATACCTGATATAATAATCATAAAACTACAATCACTAAACAGTAATCATTATTTTTCATTTTAAACAAGAAAAACATTCTCAATTGAATTGAGAGGTATATTAGCCAGGGAGAACATTACCAACTTTCTGCCAGTTAAATCAGCAGCAGCTTTCACACTTCCAAGCCGATGTATATTTGATGCAAACTGGGTTGTTATAATCCTTCCTTTAGAAGCAGAAATATGCCTCAATAATGCTTCGGCCACAGAAGATTCACTGGTTGTCCTTCCAGGTGAAAGTATATTTGTTGAGTCACTCATCATCTGAAAAGTAAGGCCCAAAGCAATTTTTGCTTCTCTCTTTTGTCAATGTTTAAGAAAAAAGAAGGAAAAGATACATACAGCACGAATAACAACGAAGCCTTTTCCCACTAAAGAAACAATATATATATATATTATTGTCTTTTTAATAAATAAAAGTATATTTGATAATGTTAAATTCTAAACATGTGTGCAGCCAGCATCTAAGACTAACCTTATTTAAATCTCACAGAAAGATTCATTTAAGCAGAGGAAAACAACTAGAAAAAAATTCTTACTACAGATACTAAGACAGGGGAAGCCAAACCGAAGAGGATATCCACTAACTAAAGTAGAGATTGCAATTTAAAATGAATGTTGCCAAAGAAAAACAATACAACTTGTACTTCAGAAAAATTGGGATGTGCTATCTTTCGAGCAGTGCATGAGAATAAGACTGCCCATGATGAAAGCCATCTACCTTAAAAGGAACCAGTTAAATAATGTACCACTCACAGAATATCACCAACAACAAGCAAGCCTTAATCCAACTAGGTGGGGTCAGCTACTCACAGAATGCCACCATAATTAAGGAAATTGTTCATCTCTAACCTATGAAACCCTCATGGTATTCAGATCAATTATTGAAGACCTATAATAAGTATCAGAAATGTGACTTACCAGTGTTACTCCTTCTTTAGAGAGTTCTTCCAAAGCCTCACGATCAAAAACATTCCCATCTAGTGGTGACTCGTCAATCTATTGAATCAACTTCTTCAGCAATAGGATATTCAAGGTAAATGGAAGTGAGAATGCACTTAGAAATAAAAACAATTCAGACCTTCCAATCCCCAGTGTGAAGAATAGTGCCATCAGAACAGCGAAGAACTAATCCACTGCAATCAGGAATAGAATGGGTCACCCGGATAGGTTCTATCTCAAATGGACCAGCTGTAAACTTCTTCCTTGTTCTAAATATTTTCAATCTAGATGGAATAAAAATACCATGCTCCTTCAAACGTTTTTTTATAAGCTGTCAAAATGAAAATTTGCACCTTATTTAGACTGCAATGAACAAAATAAGCAATACAAATACTAGATCTTTGAGGACAAAAGTGTGCCACAAATTTGAAGTAATAATAGATATTAATACAGTGACACAAAAAGAAGAATTCAGGAGTTAGTTTGTCAACTTGAAGATATGTTGACACTGACATCTAACTTGAATCACTTCCTATGGAACACTGTTGTCGATACACATGGCAATTGAAAAACTGAAAAATAGCATTCATAAAGAAATCTTCATGCCAAATACCTCCATAGTAAAGGAAGATGCAAAAATTGGTGTATTTGAATCCAATGCAGGGATGACCTAATGAACCAAGTGAAAATTAAGTTAAGAGCAGATATAAAGAAAGAACAAATGTGTTGTTAATGATAATCAATTAGAACAAATATAAACCGGAAAAGTAGAGTATTTTATGGCATCAAGAGAAAAATACTTTCATGTAAAAGAACAACTCATTATATACACTGTGTTTGAGTGTTCGCGCATGTGTGTGGACTGAAGCAATCGTATTCTTCAGAAGATTTATAGGCATGAGTATGACTGGTTGAAGACTCGATCAATATGTCTAAGCACCCTCCCAAAACAAGCTTAATTTCAACTCTAAATGCAGCACATTAATTTAGTTTACTACACAAGTGTTGCAAGTATTTTGTGATCAACCAATTTCATACTCATAATACGAAAATGGACATCTAGAACCTATCTCTTTTATGTGTGTTTGAGTGTCTAAAAAGAGGAATTCATTGAGAGAAGAGAAAAGTTCAAAAGCAAGAGGATAAGAAATACTCAAGAACTACAAAGAAAAAATGCAACCCAGTGTATAAGGAGAAACAAAAAAAAAGTCTAACAACACAAAACATGCAATCGATCTGCAAATTTCTCTGCAGGTTTGTCAGAAAAGGGCTGCGAGCAGAATACCATAAAGAAGCAAGAAAAACTAATCTATCCCAAAAGAACTCGAAAGATAACCAATGTGTTGTAAAGATTCTAGCATCATTTCCAACCAAATGAATAAAAGAACCACAAAGCAGGAACATTGACAAAGCTTTTTAGCATCTTCCCTAAATCCCTAGACACAGACCCCCAAAACGTAATACTCATAAACTGCTATAAATCCATGGGGAAACCTATAATTCATCAAAGACACAAAATTAATTGTTCCAGAGAGATGAAACTGCTGAGCAATGCAAAAAAAATGAGAATGCAATAGCTCTGGCAAAACTCAGAACCAGAACCTGTCTTATTTCAATGATAAAACAAACACCTTAGAAAGTAAAACATATATCACAAAAGCTTGTCACTTGTCAGTAAATTTAACAAATGTCAATAACCAACAAGCCTAAAAAATCTACTAGATGAAGGTACTTGAATGGGCTTAAGTCTCCGACGATATTCAAGCCCACCTACATAGTGCTGAAAAAATCAACCTTCTATTTAAAATATTGTGGGTGGTAAGGGTGGGACTCTTGATCAGTTGGTCGTAGAAGCTTTGATACCGATGCCAAAAACTTAAGCCGTTAGGATTTAGGACAAGGCACATGAATAACTTTTCATCTCTACTGACAAGAATAACTAAGTATATCTTGACAAAGCAGCCTTCTGAAATCTAGGAGGAGATATTATCAATCACTTAAAAGGGATTTGCAATGATATAACAAAATAGATACATCTTTCCACAACTTGCCAAGTCCACAAGTGATACAAACAACAAACAAGTGATATTACTTTGTAAATACATAGCAGTCCCAAAAGAAGGAAAACAGCAATAAATAGAAAAGGGAACCGAGGAAGTACCCTCCTCAACCATTAAATTAGACATATGACAAAGCTTGTACAAAAGAATGCACCAGAAGCAGCCAGAAAAATGTACACATGAACCCCACTCCTTAAACATATGCTGAACTCCAAAAACTACCAATTAGAGAATTAAGCTATTTGGTGGCTGTAATTCCAAATCTTCCTTGAAGCCCGATACCATTACATTATCATAGCATTGAAGGATCCAAATATGGATTGCTTCACCAAACTTTGAGTGCTTCTAAGTTCAAAAAATAAGTTTCATGGAGAAGGAAGCATTACCCAGGGCAAAGCACCAATATGGTCTTCGTGACCATGTGTTATAATAAGTGCTTCAATTTTGTGGCTCCATTTCCTTATAAATGTTGTATCAGGTATGATCTTTTGAACTCCAAGTTCATCAAAGCTGAAATATGTGTACCATGTACTAATCAAGATCATATATGTAATAAAGTAAAGGAAAGCATAGCAAACAACAATTTTCCAGCAGCAATTGGATGATAATGACTTCAAAGTGCATTTAGGATTTTAAAATTTCAAATGTGTTATTCATATAGAAAAGATAATATGATCTTAAATGTAGGACGCAATCTCAACTTTATAATAAAGTATTTCATGGGATATTGCCTATATAACAGTCCTGGGCTTCATGCTAATTTATTAGGCTAAGTATGACTGACAACTGCTTAGAAGGAGGCAAGGGAATTCTGGAGCTATAACACCTACTCTGGAAACATGACACCAGCATCAATGAGGATATAGCGGTCATGGTTACCAACAAGCATGCAATTCATTCCAATTTCACCCAACCCCCCGATAGGAAGAACACGGAGGGGTGGTCCATCTGATCCTTCATAAAACTGCTCCATCTTGCGCTGAACAGAGTCTTCCATGCTTTTTCGAGGGCCTTCTATTTTTCTAATTCTTTTGCGGGGAACTTTAGAATTAGATCCATCAGTACCTACATGAAACAAGCAGTGACGTAAACACAACAAACAACAGAATATACATCCGTTCAGTTTGGATGAGAGGAAAACAGAATCTAGTAGAGGAAAAATTATTCTCACTACGGTGAAAGGAAAAGGAAAACAAAATAAAAAAACACAGAATCTGTGGAATATTATCTATATATGGTATATACTGACACCGTATAGAGTGACGCAAGCAGTAAAATTAGTTCTTTAAGTAACAGCATCAACTACGTCTATACCTCATTCCTATTCCTACATTCTAAACATAAAAAATATAATATCACAACTTTGATTAAGAAAAAGTAAAAACCTTTTCAAAAGTGCTACAAAAACAAAACAAGTACCTTCACTTTTTTCATTTAGGAAATTAGAAAATAGAAAGAAGAAAAAAGTTAAAATATACTCTGGGGCTATAAATTCAACTACTACATTATTCATACAACTATATTTGAGATACCAATTGACACCGCCCCCATATCTGCATATGGTACGTCCACTCCACATTGAAATACGGAATATCTTGAAATCCAGCCACACTCACATTGGTGTCTACACTAGGTGTCTAACCCCAATTGTACAAAAAAAGACATTTTCCTAAATTGAATTCTTGAATTCTTACCATTTATTTGAACTTTGTCACAAACAAACACCGCTTTTAAAAATAAAAATATCCCATAACACTCATGTGTTTAGTTTTTAATAAAAAACAGGGCCATAACATAAAAAATGAAATTCAAAATTTATGGGAAGCTATAGTTTCTAGCTTCTCTAAACCTAAAATAACTTTTCAAATTAAAAAAATACTTTTTATTATCGTATCCGTACACAAAATAGTTTCTGCTTTACCTGTATAGCAAAATAAACACATTTTTTATTATTTAAACAAATATTAGTAAGCTTAAACAACAAGTCCTAAATCTTGGTCCAAACACCAAATCTCAAATTGAAATTTACTCAGAAGAAACAGGACATGCAAAACATTACACATTTACATAATCAAACTTTACTAAAAACACAACACAGTTAACAAGTAACAAAGCATAAATGCGAAATGGTAGAACACGGTAAACGGTTATTCACTCACCTCGAAGCGGAGAAGAAGCAACGGAGCAAGAAACGGGAAGCCTAGTTAGCTTCGGTCGGAAACAGAGACTATAAGAACAAAGAGAGATGGAAGTATAAGCAGACATTTCAGTGTGACAATAATCGCTTAGAAGGTGTTTGATGAAAAGCCTCAGAGAGTGGAACTGTGAAAAATGAAAAGGTGAAACCCTATCTATATGGTAATGAGGCTAATGTTGGAGGTGGTAGCGGGAAATAGAGATTGGTTAAGCTTCAGAAATATCTTTCTTATCAATTTCTGAATTTATATAGAGAGACACGAGTTGGAACGTGCGTGGCAAAATATGTGTTTTCAGTCACACATGTGTGGGAGATAGTTATGTCATTTCCATTTCATCAAATGGATAAATTCGACCTTTGCCTATGTGACATTAAATTTTTAAACATATTTATATATAGTCAAGACATTATTTATTATTTATTGTTATTATTTTTAAAATAGTCAATAATGAATAAAAATGAATAGTGAATGATGAATTAAAAGTATATAAAACTTTTTCTTAATTGAATTACTTGGGAAAATTCACGATTCTCCATTTTTTGAATTTTTAAACCTTGACGTCTTATTTATTTTTTAAATGCTTAATCAGGTGAAAATTTTAATCAAATGAATTTAAAATGGGAATGATTTGTTTATATCGATAGAAATAGTTTTTTTGTTACAATCAAAATAACAAACAAAAAATAAATAGGATGGCACAAGAGAGTCCAAACATAGTAAAGGAATTACTTTGAACAGGAAACTTCAATTGAAGTTTGAAATAGTGTTTCCTTCCATTTTATATCATTGATGTTATTTTTAATTCACAGTTAAGTTACTAAAGTTAAAATAAGAATCATTGTTAGATAATAACTAGAATGACTGAGATATCAAATATATCCCTCAGATAAAGACAATGTTAATTTGTCAGGCAAATAACTCAATAATTAAATATTTAAAGAATAAGTTATTATCATGTTCATTGTCTTGTTGGACTTTATCTCATATGTTAGACCATATCTTCATATCCATCATAGATATCCTTCATGATTGATTGAGAAATGCCACAAGGATGTGTATTTTTTATTGATTTGGAAAATACATATGATAAGGTGTCTAAACAAATATTATGGAAAGCTTTATTGAAGAAAGGAGGTCAAATTTCCTACATTCAAGAAATCATAATTATATATATATATATATATATATATATATATAATTAGGTCAAGATGAGTATCAAACATAAGATGAGGTCTCAGAAGATTTCCTACTAATAAAATATTACACTAAGGGTTAACCCCTACCTGTTTACGTTCGTCTTGAATGTACTTACTAAGCATGTCTAAGACTATATCACAATGTATCTTTTTGAGGATAATATTGTCCTAATTAGAGAATTGCGAAACGAATTAAACGTGAAATTAGAATTTGGATACAAACTTTACATGAAGCAAGAGGAGATATAAGTTTAGTAAGTTATGTAGAGTAAAGTTTGAAGATCATATGATACCATGACTCACTAGATTTATGTATTTGTATCAATCATACACGACATGAAATTTGATAGATAAAAATCATATGATTCAAGCATTGTGGATGAAATGTCAAACTTAAGGAGAAATTTTATTGTATAAATATAAGACCTGCAATGTTACATTGCACTGAATGTTGGACGATATTTGACACCTAAAGGCTTAACATATAACATGTCATTTAGTGTAGCATAGTTGAGAAGGTTGCGTCTCATGAATGAATACACTAAATAAGATACTATCATGTCAGTAGTTTGGACTCATGTGAAGGAGATCATTAAATGCCCTATTAAAGAGAGAATATCAAATGGAGGTTATTTCATTTTCAAGAGGGAAAATGCACCAAGAAATACCATATGTGAAATGATTACGAAAAAATTGGACATTAATAATTTATAAATAAACATCATTTTTTTTATATAACATGACAACATTTAATCTATATAAAATGTATGTATACATCTTATATATGTCATAGAAGTCAGGTTAAATTTTATGTGCATGAAAAAAGTGATCATTTTCCGCCAAATTATTTATGTATATGCTCTGATATGTAATGGATTTGGTGACCCAATCTTCATTGAAGAAAAAGAAACAAAATTACTTATTAGTTCTCATGACAACTCAATTATGAGTATTGTGCAACTACTTTAAAAATAGTAACAGTCCAAATTTGACCATCTCCGTATAATATTCATTTTAACAAAACTTTTTTTTCTAATTTTAAAAGAAATTAAAGAGGGCTAATGCATAAATCTCTCACCTAGTAGAATCTTAAAAGGATTTATATACAAAGTCTTACTCCACAAGTGGAGAAGTTGTTTTCAGTATTTGAACTCATTACCTTTTAGTCATTAAGCAATAATCTTACATTCCATCGAGTCTGCACTCTTATAAAAAGGTATCCCTTACTGCAAACTCACTTTTAATCAAAACCAGTTCATCAAAACTTTACTTTCAACAAACTACACATAATCCAAAAACACTGGATCGCTGATGTTCACTACTCCATGGTGCAAAATCACTACAAACACAATATTGTCCTTTGTTTTGTTCGGATTCTCCATATAACAATCAACATTTGGATCTCAACCTTTCCATTTTGTGGGTTCGATTCATCTAAACTCTTATGTTTGATTGGTATGTCCTGAAAACCAAGCTAATCCTGCTTGAGGACACTGTTTAGCATCCGAGATCGGAACAATAGGTCCCAGAAAGATGCGCCACAAATCGAGTAATATTGTAACCAGCATAGCAGCACCCAAAGCATCAATAGCCACTCTGGCCAAATCCCATTTATCGTGAGATTTCTCATCGATCCTGCATATTCACATGAACAAAGTGGAAGTAAATTAGAAAATGCAAAGTGGGTTACTAATCCAGTAGTGTAGCATCAAGAATCACTTCTTGTTATATGAAAAGTTGTGCACTATCTAGCATTTACCACTTAGTTACTTCAAATTCGGAACTATATATTATGTACTATAGTGGAGCAATTATGTGAGATATTCTATAAGTGTTCATAGCTCATGTGTAAATAGGAGAATCCACTCTAATATAAAGTGCACTAAGTGATAGAAATTCTCATCTTCCTAACACAGAATATGTCCCTTTCAGGTTTTGCAAGTACTTCTTTCCGAAGAAACAGAAAGGTAGTTATTGAAATCGATGCAAACACAGAATGAGGCAACTCAATTAATTGCTAGTTGAAAGCTTACCTTATAAACATCGGGAAGCTTACGATAAAGTAGATGGCGTAAAACAAAGATCCAACTTTGTACATAGAATCCCGATCCACAAATTCATAATAAGGGAACTGCATACATTCAAAACATATTATCATTCTTATAAATATGCATTTTTCATATTGAAGGTAAACTGCAATGGCAAGAATAAAATTTAGCATTTCATTGAGGCTATTTTGCACAAAGGATAAGAACGCCAAATTTCGCGATAAAACAAAAAGCAACATAAATTCCAATCAAAACAGGCTTACATATAATTAAAAAAAAAGTTACGAAAACAACAAAACAGTGGGGACTGAAGACCAAAAAATGACTTAAGATTAAGGTTTAGATATCTGTTGGTGCATCAAGAATTATGCACCTCACATGACCAAAATATAAGCATCAACCTTAAGTATGTGCATCTGTCATCCAAGATGTCATGCTTAGTAATATTGAATTTCGTGTTATCGAAAAGTAAGAGCTTAAATGTTTAAGAAATATGACAAAGTGTGCATCATCTTGAAGGTAGGAATAGTTTCACTGAATATGGGAAGATAAATCAAGATATCCACTTTAATACCGAAAATTTCAATTAAAACAGTAATAGTAAAAGAGATGGAGGCTCAATAGCACAAAAAATCAAGAGAAATTTAGGCAGCATATATATTACAGAAAGAAACAACAACGAAGAAAGAAGGAATTGAGGTAATAGACCAATAAAGACAACTAATTGGAAAGTAAACCAATGCCTTTGTTAAGCACAGAGTGAAACCCTCAAACTAGAATAGCCAAAGCAACTAATGTGGATTCCACAAAACTGTATTTACAAATGACCAAAGTCAAAATGAAGGTTAGGCTTTGGGATTATTTTATGGTAAATGAAACCTCAAATGAACTAGAAGAGCAAGGAATAAGGAACATCTGAATGCTATATACCTTCAAACTAATACAAATTTAAAATCAATATGAATGTTTAGTGCAAGTAATGAATCATAAAAGAAAAGACATCCCGATGCATGATGCTCCTACCTAGTAAGGTTTGTGGAGCACAATGCACTTAGCCTTACCCCACCGAGCGAAGAGGTTTTTTCAGGATTTGAACCTGTGACCACCAAGACACAAGGCAACAATCTCAGCATTGCACATAGGCTTGCCCTCTTATAATTAATGACCCATGACAAAAAAAATATCTTGAGCTATTAAAAAAAGATAAAATTGTGTAACAAATGTAGGAAATCATGTGCTATAACAATTCAAGAGGTTTAAAAGAGGATTGGGATATAAATTAGAGAATAGAGAAAATTTCAATTAAAAATAAAATAATATAGGATAATTGTATATGATATTGCCTAACACAATGCAGAGATATGATGAGATACGAAGCAAGAAATTTTGAACATCAAATGGAAATTTCCTGAATTATACAAATGCATTGAAACTCAATGTCATGTTAGGCTTTAGGATTATATATTTTATAAATAAAATCATACGTAAACTTTAATAAAAAAAGGATAAGGAATATATAAATGGATTGATACCTCAATATCATGAATTGCAATTAATGAAACTATTAAAAAAAAGCAGGACTAAAACAAAGATTTTAATAATCAAAGACCGGCAGAATGGTTTGTTGTAACATACACTGGAAATAGCTAATGTCTCCAGGTATGCTACAAAATAAGACAGTGCAAGAATCCATGCAGCTTCAGCAGCCCATTGAACTTTTTCTGGCATATCAGCAATAAAATATCGTAATCGGCGCAGTGTCATGTTCGATGCAACATGATAAAAGAGGAAGCAAACATGAGCTAACAGGAATGTTGTGTGTGGAACCTGCCACCACCAAATAGAGCGATTCAGTAAAGAGTATGTGGCCTCAGAAGTGATAGTTTATAGGTACTGAGCTTACATTGTTCATTCTCCATGACGGAAAGGTATATGATGCACCCAGAACTGTGAAAAAATAGTGAGTCCAGAAATAATTCCCAACATAACTGAAGATCATTATCCAGAGACTGGCCTGTCACAGCATTAGAAATGTACATGTTAGGCTGAGTAGGTCGAGCAATAAAAGAGAATAAGTTATGTAATTATATTGACCCAATGGATCCATAATAAGAATGAGCAGTTAGTACCATTCTTTCTTTCAGGATAACACAAAAAATTAATACAAAAAAATACATATATAAGCATTAAAATCCATTCTAGGATGCATGACTTCCTTTTCTTGTACTATTGAGATTATAAAGGGCATTTCACACCAAAGCCTACCTTTTCACTTTATTATTAAGGATTCAAACTGGTTTTCTTAATTTATTAAGGTTAAGAAGCGAATACAACAAGAACGACAAGAAGAAAATGAAATGTTATTTAAAGATTACCTAACTTGTGACAACTTGAATGGCTAATTCTAGTTCCAGAGAGGCCCTTATTTGACCTAAGGAAATAAGTGGAATGGGATTCAGGGGATTGACTCATCCCCCATCCCCTCACTCACCCATAGACACATAAACAAAAGCAAGCTCGGCACAGCTGGTAATGTTCAGTTCTAGTATGTCCAATAAAACCAAATTATTTAAAAACACATAAGTATTCGTTAATCAAAGTATGAAGTACAGTTAAAGGTAAAATGTAATACATAAAATAAATTCCGATATAACTTCAAGTATTTTTTAGGTTCACAGTCTCACTACATGATGTGCTAATAGAGAGTTGTGTGGGATTTCCTTTGGTTGGGGACAGGAGATCCTAAGTTCCTTGTTAGTCGAGACGTCTGTTGTAAACTAAAGAAGGATGGGATTGGGCCTTGATAATTTGGTGTTTTAGAGCAGGGAATTGACAGCTAAGTGTCTTTGACGACTTCATCTACAACCGTCCTCATTATGGCATCAAGTCATTCAAAGTACATTGGTTTGCATCCGAATGGTTAAGATTATGCTAGTCCTTGAAACTTTAATCCTCAAGGTTTACCTCATTTTAACTCTCTCTTGCCCTTACAGTTGGCTAATCACTCTCGCATTAAATTTTGGGAAGATAGGTCGGTATTGTTTGTCTTCTTGAGTATTTTGAAGTTTTATTGTTTATATTCCTTGCATAATGCTCTAGTGGGTCAATTACTCTGGACAACTCCTCTTGGAACCTTAATATTTTCGAGAAACTTGCACTATAGATGGGTTTGTGAGTTAAGGTCTCTTCCTTTTTTAATTGACTTTATTCATCTTTCTTCTATTCTTAACTCAAGAACTTGGGTCCTTGGTTCTTGTGGGGAGAGTTCGCTTGTAAATATTTTTTTCACTTCTGGACTCTTAGAGTACAAATAGTTTTCTATTGGATAAACTAATTTAAGTCTAAAGCTCCCTCAAAGGTTAAAAGCTTTTGTCTGCACCAGTGTTCTCAATAGGATTAAAACTAATGACATGCTCTAAAAGCACAGACCTAACTGCTTTGTTTCCTGATATGTACACAATGTGTGGTTCAGATTCAAAAATTCGGCCCCATCTTTTTTTGCATTGTTAGGTGGTGAAGTTCCTTTGGAATAGGTTGTTTAGGATCTTTGAAGAGTCTTGGTCCAGCCCTATGGATTTGCAACATTTTATCCTTACTTAAGAGGTTTTGACTTTAGTACAGAAACCGAAATGCTGAGGCGGTGTTTTATTTTTGCTGTTCTTGGATGCTAATGCTTCTTTACCTCTAGTTTTCTTTTATATATGGTTACTCTGTTGGCATCCCTTTGGTGTTTCGCCTGTGTGCTTTTTAGTGGCGTTTAGGACATGTGGAGGGATTGACTTGCTTTGTTGCATGACTTTGTGACTTAAGCTTTAGTCATTTCTTCCTTAGTACTTTTCTCCTCTCACATATTCCTTTCATTATTGAAAATATCATACAGTAACGACAAAGATATGGAAAATTATATCCATAAAAACACTTGCCTTGACCCAATAACGATCCTTCCAAGGTATGACTCTATCCGCCTGCAAAATTTTGTAAAATAAAGAAGATTAATTAGACCAATCTCCTATCACATCAATAACATAAATCAAGAAGATAAATTATTTTGAGGGAGCAAATATTATTGATGTATTGCCTACATTCATACAATGCATCAATATTATTTCAAACATTTGTGCAATTATGTATGATGGGATCATGACTATTGACTAATATCATAACACAAAGTGGGGTCACAAGATTTTCCTATAATTATAAGGTTGCACCAAGGGTCAGCTATGGACCACTGTCTTTTTACATTAGTTTTTAATGTCCTTACTAGGCATTATGACGTTATTTGATCCATGTAGCCGACTCCACCTAGTGAGGTTAAAGCTCGGTTGTTGTTGTTGTTGTCCTTACTAAGCATATCCAAAAATTGGTGACATGGATGTTTTTTGCCAAAATATTGCCCTAGTTGGAGATTTGAAATAGGAAATAAATCGGAAGCTAGAAATGTAAATACAAGCTTTGAAAGTACGTAACTTTCATTTAAGTCAAAGTAAGACAAAGTACATAGATTGTAAGTTTAGCAAGATATGCATAAACCCAACCTTAGAGGAGAAAATTGGAGATCATACTATACCACAAGGCACAAGATTTAAGTATCTTGGGACAATGGCACAAAATAATGGGGAATTAGAGAAATGTAAACCATAGGATTCAAGTGGGTGGTTGAAATGGAGGAGCGTTTTGAGTGTTATATGTGATAGAAATGTGTCTCTCAAGCTTAAGGGCGAATTTCATCGCACATTTACAAGACCTACAATGTTGTATGGAGTGAATATTGGGTGGTACTCAACTAGAAAATAAACTCCATGTATCAAATTTAAGAATGTTGTGTTGGATTAGTTGGCCACACTAGAGAAGATAGAACTAGGAATGAATGCATAAGAATAAAATTGGGGTAGCATCTATTGTAGAAAAGATGGTAAATCTCACCCCAAGTGATTTGGGCATGACTGGAGATGACCTACTGAGGCCTCCATAAGGAAAGTAGATCAAGTAAATGGTAGTATAATTACTAGAGGTAGAGAACGACCAACAAAAGACTATGGGGAAACTATTAAGAAGGATTTAGATATCAATGATTTGACAATGGAGATGATTAGTTATAGAGCATTACAACGTTGTTTGATTCATGTAGTCAACTTTGCCTAATGAAAATGAGGTTTGGTTGTTGCTCTTTGAGCAAATACTACTGTTATTATACCACACTAATACATTAGTTCATAAAATAAAAAACATTAGTTCCTGACAAATTTTAAAAAATAAAAAACAAAAGCTAACACAAGAAAGTGTAGCAGAACAAGAGAAGCAGGTAATATGTTTAGAAACCTTCAAATCACAAATTACAGTAAAAGCGATCGGAGATGTCAAGTAGCAAGTAATGAAAACCAATTAGGATGCATAGACTCAAACACCTTCCATTTTAGGGAGAACATTTCATTTTTCTTATAGGAAAGAGGAAAGATTCTTGCACAAGGCATTTGGGCATACCTTTCCAACAAACAGTATTGGTATCAATACAGAAGGAACAGCCGAGATCAATCCAATGAGCAAATATTCCAATTCTGTGAATTTCTGCCAAGTGTAATGATATTGTTTTCAGCATCAGAGAAACACAAAAGAAAAAGCACAATTCTATTATTGACAAAACTATAATCGTATTATCTAGGTGCTTGTGGTGCTTTTCAAATGATAACATGTGTAATAGCTCATCAATGAAAATATGTTTTTGGTCCTGAAAGATCACTTGATTTTAGTTTTGAGTCTCTAAACCATGTTTTTAACTGGCTTTCCTACTTAAATGTTTCAAATTTTTGGGTTTTATTCATCACTGCCAATTAAATGATGACATGGCTAGCACCATTGCCACAAGTTCTACTGAAATGGCAGCAGATACTAAAATTAAACTTTTATAACATTTAAGAAAGCAGTTAAAAAAGTTCCATGAAATAGAACCAAAATTGAGCCAACTTCCATAGACCAAAAACATAATTGAATGATAACAGTGTAACATGTTGCATTGAAAAGCGAAAACAACAACAACACCCAAATAACTCACCGAGTTTTATGCTTTTAGAATCTGTTTGCGGAGTTTTGTTTTGGAGGGGAAGAAGGGAAAGGAAGGCGTGAGTGTAATTTATGGCTCTCAAATCTTTTTCTTCCCTCCATTGCCCCAAAAAAATCAACTCGCAAACAGCCTTAATATTCATAGTTGATATTAAATTGCACAAATAGAGAGATACAAGTTTTAAATTATAATTGCTTTTACTGAAATCCTGGGAAAAGCAGCGGCAATTATGGTTGCAATGCTGTTACGGAAATCAACACAATATCGCAGCCACAATTGCAGTTGTGAAGTGCAATTTAAAACACTTAACATATATGATATGAAAAAATGGGATGTGAGTAACCTCATAGAGATTAAAAGGAATAACAATGCCAAGGCAAAGGGTGAGCCAGAAAGGAGTATAGAGAAGGAAGAAGATTTCCCCCCATCGTTTACTGAGATTTGAAGCAAACCACAAGTTCTTAGAAGCAGAAGCAGAATCAGAAGAAACTTGTTTTGATTTTGAACCTTGGGATTTCCAAAACACAAAGAAACAATAAGCAATTAATAGATTAGAAAAAGAAATAGCTTTTGCCATACCCTTTTGAATTTAGGATCTGAGAACACAAAAAAGTTGAGAAATTTAAGGTACCTTTCATAGTAAATTTCGGATCTGGTATGAGAGAGAGAGAGAGAGGGAGAGAGGGAGAGAGAGAGAGAGAGAGCTCAGCGATTTGACTCAGACTATAAACTTCACTCTTGTCACACTCACCCTTGTGAGTCAATGATGGAGAATCTGGATTTGATCTACTACTCTTGTAAAATCTCATTTTCATCCTTATATTAATCTTCATTTGGTAAGTTTGGGACCCTTTGTTAAAGGACACAATGGGTATAGTATAATTGGTATAAATAAATAACATTGTTTATGATCAATGTTATTAAGTGTAACCTTAGTTAATGATTATCTTTAATTTTAGTTTTTTCTTAGAAAAGTTGATTGATTGTCTTTAACCTTATAAAGTTGAAAGAAGTGATATATTAGTGTGTAAAAAATATTAATGTATTATGCATTTTATTCATAAGTGAATCTAAAATAAGAAGTAAAATATGTGTTACAAATTTTGAAATTTTTTCTTATATACAACATTTGTTGTTGTCGTTAGGATTTTACCATCATTATCATGTATTAATATCTTCAATAATTTATTGTTTTATAATCTTGAAATTGCCACATATAATTGATTGGGACTAAAGACTGGTCTAGACAAGTATAATCCAATATTGACCTTGAGATTTGTTGATTATCATGGCATGTGAAATAATCATAGAAAATTGTCTCCTCGTAAACTCAAAATGCCAAGGAGATTAGGATAGAGAATTTGACATTTGAGGAATATATATATATATATATATGTGATATTTCCAATGTTCTTTCTATACATAATCTTTGTTTTGATGACATGATTTATCAATTTAGTAATAATCAATCTTGTACTATTACATAATCCTTCAGACTGATCTCAATTTCTTAGCAACATTAATTCGACCTCATGCTAAAGCAATTCAAATGCATAAGGTGTGAGTATAGTTGTGATATGTTTCTCAATGAGAAAACATGATCTAATTTGAGGATTATAGTACTTTTGACGTATTTTTGTTTCTTCTCCAACTTGATCTCTCTTGACCACAACTCCAACCTACAAAAAATTTCATTACACACTTATTAGTTGATTAATTTTAATGTAATATACATTATAGAAATGAAGCAAAGCAAGTTCATACCTGATTTACAAAATTAATCAAGCTCGTCTTAGCATCCAACAATCTTTTACTATATGCATTCATACATTCTGAACGTCAAGTTGTTGTAATCCTAATAACAAAAAAGAATTCCTTTAAATATGACAGGGCCCAAAACTAACAATGTTGATACAATAGTTCAATGTGATTATCCGTAGATAAATAGATTAAACCGTTTAACCATTAATTTCCAATGTTCTTCAAATTATTTGCACACTCTAAATTGTATAGCATATGAAACTCAAATTTGAAGTCATTATATTGTACACCCAAATGTAAAGAAAACCAAGTTGGTATCTTTGCCACAATATGCCATATGAAAAATGCATGTTTTGTATTCGGTAATTCCATCAAAATAGCTTCTTTTAATGCAAGGTCTTAATCAATAAGAAATGTCGATGGATATTTTCTTTTGACAAAATATAAAAAACTCATGGAAAAATATAATACATAAATCAATTTGAATGTAGGTAACAATAATAAAACATACCCAAAAGAAAATTGAATTTCTATAATAGAGATTTACCTTCAAAGCATATGTAAATGATGGTATCTTCTCATCTCGTAATAAAACACAACCAAAGAAAATTGAATTTTCATGATTATCAACTCATACTCATAGTCCAAGAGGCATATTAGAATGATTTATTCGGTAAGTTGTATCAAAGACACCCACATCTCCAAAAGTTTCATATGATCTTACTAAGTTATCAAAAGCCCAAATAATATGCTCTAATTTATTAATTTCGTCTAATGTGAAATCATACTGAAAGTCATAATCTCTATCTTTCTAGCTTTTGCATAACTAGAGGAATTCTAAAGCACCATTCTCTTTCCCAATACTACTATTCAATTGAATAAAATTCCTAATATCTTTTTCCAAATATGGTAGATGACCTGGATATATACCTTTCTCTAACTAACATACTCTCATTATGAGACTTACAATAGCACCAACTTTTGATAACAACAATATTTCACTTGGATCATTGATTGGAATATCATGATTAACACAAAGATACCAAACTTCTTTATCATCCAATAATTCATGGTTATGAGAATTACTAAAATGTGCAACTATCCATTTTTCATAAAATTCAATTTATCTTTTACTAAACAACAATCTTGCGGTATACTTATACACTGAACTTTTTTGTTTAACCTTTGTCTTTATAACTCGGTAACTTTTTGTTGCTTAAGAACACCTGCACAATGGCAAACAAACTCTCTTATGTAAATATCCAATGAATCTTCTTTACTCTGTTTTTTGCCATGTCAATAAACATGACCTCGTCTAAAAGAAAATTCATATTTTTTTTCCAAACAAATAATAAAAGTAATAAGTATTTTCATTGTAGTTAAATCTTCGTACTTCGTATGGAATGCAATCATCAATATTTTCAGCATGATATAAACCAATTTGTTGTTCATCACAAGTAAAAACCATAATCTTTAGATAAATCCAATAGCCAATCACCAACACCATTTGATTGTTCATATGTCACTACAGGAATTTACTAAAATTGCAAACAAAATCCTGCACTTGCAAAATTCTGCAGGAACTGTAGAATAAAATCTTGCACTTCCAAATCAACACTTGAGGGTTATTTAGGTCTCTATGAATTAGTGTTATTGGGTCTATTTGGGGTTGCTAGAGGTGATGGCGATGTTGTTGGGTCTAGCGAATCTACTTGGGTCTGGCAGGTGGGGCGTGATGCTGGCTATTAGGGGTCTGACAGGTCTGCTAGTGCAGCCTACTAGAGGTGGATTTAAGGGTGAGCATATGTCAGGTTGGGCAGGGTAAAGCTTGTTCCTTACCCGACCTTGAATGTTTATCGAATTATTTTTTTGAACCCAGTTCTAGTTTAGAATGCTAACCCAACCCCAAATGTCAATTGTCAAGCTTTTAAGATTAAACTAAGAACTGATTAAATATAATGCATACCTATTTTAGATAAAGTATTTTCAAAATTATTTATTATTATGAACATCTAATTTGACATATAAAATATTTTATATGTAGATATTTTGTTAACCATTTATATGTATGTACATATGATGAAAAATTAGAGAATGAATGATATTTTAAGCCAAATAGATGTCATTATTATGTACGCAATTGAATATATACATACAAACATGATGAATGGGTAATCATGAGACGGGTTGGGACAAGTCATGTTTGTCCCTTACCCGACCCTAAATATTGACTGAGTCTAATTTTTGAACTCAGACTCAGCCTTATACCCGGTGAGATCTGGTCATATTCATGTCTGATCATGATTGAGCCAAACCGAGTGAGTGAGTAGGACCAGGTCCAACTCACCTCTACCTGGGTATGGCGATTATAGTGGGTGCGACAATTCGGCGTTGTTGACGTTCACGACAATGGCATGTTCTGTTGGAGAATATCTCCATCCGAAATCCATAAATGAAACACGGAAGTCCTTACGACCATGACTTTGTTCCCATAACCTAATGTTTATGCCCATACCAAATGGAACATCCATGGTCCAGACCGAAGAAACCCCAAATGAGTTCATGGTGAAGATGAAGAACATACCTTGTTGAGTCATTTTCGTAATATCGAAGGTATGAGGGTGCGATAATCTTCCAGATGATAGAGCGCCGAATGGTTTTCCTTAGTTTCTCTCTAGAGGGGAATGAGAGAATCCTTAGCTTAAGAGTGTGTTGTCTTGAGGTTGTGTGGAGAAACCTTATCCTTATGCCTTATGAGCCTTATGGATGAGTGAATAGTGTTATCCCATAATAGATAATGCTATTCTCATCCTACCTTATTCTCCTTCACCTTTACACTTGAAAACTTGTTGCTCTACAAATGGAGACCATAACCCATAAAAGTAACCCGTAGTGGTTACTACTTTAGTTGCAATAATTCTGATCCAGTCCCTTCATCAAATCAGAAATTGCCTGAAGGTATCTACACTTATTATTATTTCATGACACATATGCCCTTAGCCACCAAATTAATTACTTAAGATCATTTTATATTTTGGTTAATTACATAATGGCCATAACACAATTATAGAATTATATTTGTGACTCATAAATTGTCAGAAATTCTAACATGTTCATCGTGGAGATCTTGCTGTTTTTAGGTTTTGTTGTTTTAAGATGGTTGACTAGTTTCAGATTCGAGTGGTTTATTTTTTTGTAAACTGGAAACTATACAAATACCCTTATTGCTAATCTTATTACAACTAAAATAGAAGAGTTAATTTTATCCAAAAGTCTTGCTGCATAATCCTAACCTCTTCCAGCTAAAAGTTCTCTTTACCTAGGTTAGCAAATCCTATCAAAATAAATATAAAGGATTTTATAAAAATATTTTAAACGTATCTTGTAATAAGATAAAGTAAAGTACTACTATTACATAAATATAACACAAATAAACTTATTAATCTTATTGTTTTACATTATAAATCACCTGAAGTTCTAGACTAAAGATCCATTTTGATCTCTAAAAATATTATTTATACAAATTTGATCCGTAAAAAATTAGAAAACTTCAAATATTCCTCAAAGTTCTCAAAGGCTGGTCCTAACATTTATGTGACTAGTTTTTGGAACACATTAAGGGATGTTTGTTGTAACTTATACATTTATAATACTCGGAATCACATTCCTATGAATACTATTACCAGGAATGTCATTTCTGAGTATACTAAAATATATGTTTGGTTGACATTTATATTTCTTGTGAATTTTTTTTTATGTTCATGTAGAAGTGTCAAAATGGGCGGGCTTAGGCAGACCGACCAACCAAAGCCAAAAAATTTACAGGGTTTGTGTATCATATTTAATACTTTTTATTGAATCTGTGTTGAGTTTATCAAAGCGGGTTCGGGCTACCCGTTTTTCCCTATTTTTTTTATCTTTTTTGGGAATGGTTTGGTAATAAGCATTAGGCAAAAAATTATAAAACAACTTATAATAAAAAATAGCTAATAAATATTTTGTTATGAACTTTGAATAAAAAATAGAGTAATGTCTAAATATAAATATTTATGAATTACAATTATGTTATAAAGTTGAGCATTATATTACTTTTTCCTATTTTGTAGAATATTATTTTAAGCTTAGTAACAAAATAACGTATCAAATCAAATGAGAATACATTAAACCATATATATTTCAATTTTCATTTATTAATTGTGTATTTAATTAGATTTAACTTCTACAACAAAGACGTAATAAAGAAAATAAAGTTTACAACAAAACTAAAACACAACATAATTGTTCACCATAGAGAATTCCACACAACCAAATTTAATATAGTAGTTCACCATGAAAGTGTTCATAAAGAGCATACAAAATATAATATTTTTTATAGTGTTGTTGAAAGCATTCTTAGTGTTTTTATTTTAGTTGGGAGTTTTCCTCTCTCAACAAATCGTCCTGACATCAGTACCAATTTGTTGAAAGATTAATACTCTCATTTTCATTATGTTCTTTTTGTAAGTAAGAGAACTTGGTTTTATTCTTTGTTCGCCATCTCGACTTTGTTGAAACAAATTCCAACGCCGGTATAATGGTTTCAAGAATATTCCAGTTTCAACTTACTTTCTTAATGATCATGTAAATAAGTCATTCATTCTTTACCCCATCTGGGCTTTGTTAGAATAAATTCTAACGTCGGTATAATGATATCGAAACAATTACCTATTACATAATTATTAAGCACCTTTCAATACCATCTCGATTTTGTGGAATAAATTCCAACATCGGTTTAATGGTATTCTAATATATAAAAGTGATGAATAATTAGTTGTTAGATACAAGTAAATAAATAAAGAATAAAAGAATAATAAATTTAGTGACCTTTTATTTATTTACTCCCAGATTCATTTTATTAACAAATCAAACTTCTTCCTTAAGGAAGGTTGGTATTAAAGAATAAATAAAACGAGGGAAGTAAATACCAATAAAGAAAAGTTAGTAGTTAGTTTCATCACTTTTGTATATTGAAAGGTGTTTTCAACAAATAAATTTATTGATAACATTTTACTATTTTACAATTTACACATCTTTCAAGATTCAATTGTAGTATAGTATAAGGTTATGTCGAACCACAATGAATTGCCTAGTAAAATAAATCATGTAAACATGTCAAAGCACAAATAATGGTTTAAACATATTTTGGTGATTTTTCGGTTTTATTTGCACATAAATAAATCAACAAGAAAAATAAACTAAGTATTCAAAAATTCTTAAGGAGACAAAATCTTTTTGAATAAGGAAAATAAATTTCTCAACTTCTTGTGAGTTTGAACTACTTAGACAAGTTCTTATGTTTTACCGTGGTTAACCCCAAACACCAAGGTCGGAAATCCTCCTTTTAGTGTATATCCTAAAATGGTAGAATCATAAACACTTATATTCATCACTTAAACAATACTACGACCATAAAAGAGATTAGGTTGTCACGCCCTAACCATTGGTGACTCTAATATTGAATGAGTGATGAACGTAAGATCTTAATAAAAACATGCTTAACTTGGCAAATAAACTAAGTAGTACAACTACTCCAAAGTTTATTTGTTAAGTGTTTGAAACAAGTAGTTTTTTTGACTTGAAATCATTTTTTAGGTGATCAATCTAAAAAGAGCATTAAGTTCTTCTCAAACAAATAATATTAACCAAAGCACCAACTTGAATGATTAAAATCCAAACTTTTGTAAATTAAGAAGAAGTAGAAAATACATAACCTTGTTCAAAAGAAAATGTTTAGGAGCATGAGCTATCCATCCAAGGATTGGATGCTTTTGAGTACCAAATGAGAGTACAAAATTGATTTTCGCATCTCATTTGCCATCTCCTTTTCTGCTCTTGAATTCTAAACTAAAAATTATAAAACTTACTTGAAAATTAAAACTCTAAGCTAAGAAAGAATTCCTAAATGAGACAATTCTGCCTTCCGGTGTTTTTTGAGAGAATTTAGTGAAGAAATGCTCAAATACAATCTGTTTTGCTCAAAGGAAATGACCTATATTTATAGGCTTCACATCCTGACCGCTGAGCTGCTGAGCTGGATCGCTCAGCAGCTGACCAAACCTTTCAGCATGGGTTTGGTCCTTGGCCAAGTAGCTTAGTCACCTCTTTGTGCATGACTCACCAAAGTTAGTTGTGGGCTATGAGACCAGCTATTGTAAGCTACTTCTGAAAAGCCTATGGTGGGCTACTTGAGGTGAGGTCATGGATGACTTCATGGTTTGCTTGATGGTTAAGTCAAGTCTGGTAAGCACCGCCCAGCCCACCTGCTTCACCACTGAGCTACTTGTTCAGCAGCTTCTGACCGTGTTGACTGGGACGTGGCTTGGTGCTTTCTGATTCGACCAGGAGTTTGGTTCTCCGCTGAGCAGCTTGGTTTGACCGCTGAGCAGCTTGGCTTGTGCCAAGCTCGTGTCTGACTGTGTCAAGCATATTTCTAACCGTGCCAGGCCTAGTCTGGTGCTAGGCTGAGCGGCTAAACAGGTCCGCTCAGCTGCTTGGTTGAGCAGTTTGGTCCAGGTCAGGCAAGTGGCCAAGTTAGGGAGGTGGTCAGGTCAAGCAGGTCAGCTCAGCGGGGCTTGTTCCACGCTCAGCTGCCTAATTGAGCACCTTGGTTTTCTTGACTTTTGTTGCTTTTTGACCATGAGTTCTTTTCTTCATTTTATTTCCTAAAAAATACATAGTAAGGCAATACAAACACAAATATACCAAATTGTATATTTTATACAAAAAGTATTGTTTTAAGTTGGTTTTTCTCAGTTATGCTTAAGACAAGTGCCATAAAAGTGTATGATTTTTAGGTATATTTGGCACTTATCAAGTGTCCAAATGTTTATATATGAAAGTGAAGTTACAAATTACATTGTGTTAGAGAGTAAGAGTCCAATAGGATGAAAGATTTAATAAATGAATTATATTAAAAATCATATATGTGGACTTGACATCACGTCTTAATTCAAACACAAGATATTATATCTATAAGTTTGATTGTATTGAACATAACAATTGTGTTCAAAAGTTATACATTAATATCAAATGATATATATATATTTTAAATATATTAAATATGTTAAAATTTAACTAAATATTTTTTAGTATTATGCGGCCCGTCCGTTACAACCCACAACCTGCTTAGGGCGGGTTTAGACTACAATTTGATATTATAAATTGTAATGAAACAATTGGAATTTTTTTGGAGATTGGATGCAGTTACTAATTCATGATCTGACATGTACAAAATGAAAACTTCATTCTCGATTCTACGAGATATTTATGAAAGCCTTTCATTTGCTTCTCTTCAATGAAAGTTTTATTTTCCCATAGACTTTTTAGTTCGGTCCAGTTTAGCCTGAACTCAATGTGGACTCGGCCAAACTCGTCTGAGTAGCCTGTTTTAACACCTCTACTTCATGAAAAATAATTTGAAATTATATTTGTTTATGATATATATATATTCTCAAAAGTATTATATAGAAAATAGTAAGTATATTAACATATCTAACTTAACTTGGATGTAAACGGATCTATTATCTATATATATAAAATCAAATATATATATATTTCCATATCTATATACTATATATAAAGCTAAAATATGGTGTAACCACCACCGTGGTATAATTTATATATTCTTGCCCTTCAATTTTTTTATTTTCTACAAAAAAACATATAATCATAGATAATCACCTCAAACACATCAATTATAAGTTGCATATTTTAATAAAGACAAAAAAAATACAATATAAAGTATATATAATATAAAAAGACATTCTAATTTTATAAAATAAAATATATAAAAATTAATTACTTATTACCATAAACTAAGAATGTGGATCGACATAAAGTCAAATATGAAAAGAAAATCTAGAAATCCAATTGCCAAATAAATGTATCATGTAAATTCAATGTGGGAAAAGGAGAAAAGGTGGGAAAAGGAGAAAAGGTGGGAAAGTGCATTGGGTATTTGAGAATTAGATGAAAATGTGAAGTTAGAGGAAAACATGTGTATAATTGAAAAATCATAATTTTTAAATGTGCAAATGAAACATTCTCAAACTATTTTATGATAATAAAAAAACATTAAACCATGAGAATATACCTTCCAAGAAAAGTTTTATAACAGAAAAGCTTTTACAACCTCAGCCACTTGTATATATATTATTCCTATCTACTATTCATAGGAATATTTTTTTATAAACTGAAACAAATTCACTCTAAGAATCTACTTTTACATCTCGAAATTTTAAGATATTCACCGAAAATTTAATAGAATAGAATATTAAATAAGAAAAGATCTCATTTCAATAATTCTAATATAGCTTGCTACACATTAATAAATAAAGATATATTATCCAAAGTATATCTATTTAAAAAATTAAATATTTATTATTTTTTTATATGTCAGATAAATGTGCATGTGTGATTCTAGGAATTCTTGTTCCTTCTTAATTACCATTATGTCAGTAATAATTCTTGTTCCTTCTTTATTGTTTTGGACACAAATCATTGAAAAACATCGTAAGTAACGAGTTTTTCATATAAAACTGTCGAAACAGACAAAAAGTGTGTGCACTGTGGAACAGTTTACGAGGAAAGAAAATAAAAGCTGAGTGAGTGAGTGAGTGAGGTTGAGCAATTGTGGCTGCTTTTGTAACAATGACCCAGATGAACGCAGTTCTCATACATTCATACGCCGCTATTCTTTCTCCACGACCTCATGGAAAAGGTTCATTATAGTTTTTTCCTTCAAACTCGTGTTTTTTTAATGAAAGGTTCCATTTTGAATCATGATTATGGTGAATATCAAGTAAAGTTGTAAGTTTGGAAAACCCCAAATGATGATTTTGTGAAAAAGTTAACATTTTGATAACTGGGTATGAAACAATTTGTTCATGGCTTGTTTATCCCGTTTTTTGTACTACCTCTCCAACAAGTGTCACCCACATGAATTGAACACTTATCCATTTGATCTTGGTAAACTCCACTGAAGTGTTTAATATTATTTGGGTTTGCAGAGCAGCTACAACATCACGAGTTATGCAAGCCTAGTCCATTATCATTCAAAGAGGTTGTATAATAGTCCTTCAAATTTACATGCATAGTTTTTTTTGTTGAGTTTGAGTCTCTTCTGATTCTGACATCCATGTTTTGTTTGCTGTTCTGATGGTTTTAATTTGGATTTCTGTACTTAATGTAGTTCAGGCCGAGGACAAGTGTTGGTGCCAGTAATCTTCAAGGTGATAGTGTATATTTTCTTGGCTTATGATGGCATTACCTTTATTTATTTGAAATATAAGCTATGCATGATCTTAGGTAAACACTGTCTAGTTACCTGGCTAGTAACCCCCACTTCCACTGTGCAAATTTGTATTTTCACACCCATGTTGGAACCAATATCCATTAATGGAATACGTCGGAAAAGTCAGATAAATAAGTTTCTGAAATGTTTATCCGGGGTTGTTAGGAATTTAGGATATGGGTGATTTTCGTTGACAATTGCATGAGTTAGAGATTAATGTTTAATGTTTGTAATGATGATAAAGTTTTCATGAGATGCAGTTGTAAAGGCAGTGCTCCAGACTGAAGCAAACACAGAAATTTCTGAAATCAAGAAGGGTGCTGGGAAACGTGGAAAATTAGATAAGGTTGTGCTGGCTTACAGTGGTGGCTTAGACACTTCAGTCATTGTCCCATGGCTGAGGTATAAATTCTAATTTCTCCAGCTCTACCAAAGACATGCTTACTACTAGTCACGATCCTATGTTTTTAATATTGTATGCTCCTACCTCCTTTAATATTATGGTCAGGATTCTAAAGTGTGGCACAACCGCAATATTGTGGTTTTAAGAGTCTTCGCAGTGGCATTGACATTGGCCGCATGTCCCATAATTTTCCCCAATTGCGGTAAACGCAACGCAACTGCAATTTAAAACACTGATTCTGGCTGAAAAAATACAAGAGTTGGAGATGAAGTTATCTTGAATAACTGGCTTCTCTTTAGAAATGTAAATCAGAAACATTTTTTAGATTGTATTGGTGATATGGTGAGTTTTAAGCCAAAAAGTTTGAGTTTTGGAGTAAAGAATAGGAGTCAGAGATGGGAATTCATACTTCTTAAGGAATTTAGGATATGATATGGGATAATGTCATAATGGTCAGTAAACCCTGTCATTTTACTTCTGTTATATGTTTTTAGTTGAAAAGTATCACACATATTTATCTTTTTTAATGTATACTTATAATAAGGTTTATGTGCTGCTTCGCCATATTATTGCATATAATCTCCTATTCAACCATTTTGGTTTTGCAAAGAGAACTATGGTTGTGATGTCGTTTGCTTCACTGCTGATGTTGGCCAAGTATGTTATAGTTCGTAAACTTTACTTTCTATAATATTTATAATCAGGATTATTGTTGTGTACATTGTTATTCAAAAAAGGTTTCGAGACTGTAAACTCTTGAGTAGGGAAACTAGATGTATCCAATATTATGTGCTGCATGCTTAGATTGTAACAAATGCCAAACTCCATAGGGTTTAAATGAATTGGAAGGTCTGGAACAAAAGGCCAAAACCAGTGGGGCCTCTCAGTTAGTGGTGAAGGACTTGAAGGAGGAATTTGTTAGAGATTATATATTTCCTTGCCTACGTGCTGGTGCAGTTTACGAGAGGAAGTACTTACTTGGAACCTCGATGGCTCGCCCTGTTATTGCAAAGGTACATTTCTGATTAAGTAGACATACTAGGCTAGTTTCTAAGTTAAAGTTTGCATTGTTTTCAATACATGAGATTTAATATCTCATTACCCCCGGATGCATCTCAATTCTTCCACTTCTCTTTTGACGAAGCAATTTAATCTCTCCGCTCTTACTGCATTATACACTATATTGAAAAAATCATAATGACCATCATTTTACATCATACCTTCTATTTTTATATAAATAATGTTGATTTCTAACGCGTTGATAGGCCATGGTGGATGTTGCCAAAGAAGTCAGAGCTGATGCTGTCTCTCATGGTTGTACAGGCAAAGGAAATGATCAGGCATGTATTATTATTTCTTAGGCTCGCAGCATTACATCATTCAATTATTTTCCTGACACATTTGTTTATAATTTGCTCAGGTTCGGTTTGAGCTGACTTTCTTTGCCCTAAATCCCAAGCTAAATGTCGTTGCTCCATGGAGGGAATGGGATATTACAGGGAGGGAGGATGCTATTGAGTATGCTAAGAAGCATAACGTACCCGTTCCTGTGACCAAGAAATCCATATATAGCAGGGACAGGAACCTTTGGCACCTTAGCCATGAGGTAAGGTTTTCAGGTTAACTTTATTCTTATTCTAACTCAGCTGTTGAAGTTAGCTACGTCTTCTAACTTTTTACGGTCAAAAGTTTAATAGTCCCGGATCCTCGCTTGTTATGTGGTCCTCAGGAGGAGCAATAAGGGAACAAAGTATTTTCAAAACCCGTGTTTTAATCGAGTCTGTTTCTATCTCTCTCCTAACATGAGAATATCCCAAGTTTGACAGCCAGCAATTTACTATTTGTGAAGCTTAAGCTCTTGATATGTGAATGGGTTTCACATCTAGTGTGTTCCTTTGTTTATAATTTTAATCTATCATTAAAAACACTTAATTCCTACATTTTAATATGTAACATTTCATTCGGATCCTAACCTTTCAGTTCTCAGAGTTTGCCCCATCTTTATTTGCAACGTCAAGGTTACAGCATAAAAGATCTATTCCAAGTTTTATGAAAGTAAAATGAATTATTTTCATTCAAACTTCAAACGAAACCATAGCTGGGTGTCTGGGAATATACATGTTAATTGAGATGTTGTGTTCTGGGGGATTATTGTCTAGCGTTTGACTCTATGATAGAATCAGTTGGAGCCTGAGAGAAGGTGGTTTACCCTGTGGCGGTCATACCGGTTTTTCCTATTTCTACTAGTATAAAAGACACGTGCGTCGTCAAATTGAAAGCGCGATCTCAACCCTTTGCTGTACTATCAGAAGTTGCTAAAAGTTTAAATCTTAGTTTGATATAGGTTTATGCTTTATGTGCTGTAGCTACAAAAACAATATACTGAATACTGATATGACATGTTGATGTTATTATTTGTGCAATTTGTTACATTGAAGGGTGATATTCTGGAAGACCTGTCAAATGAGCCGAAAAAGGATATGTACATGATGTCTATAGACTCAGAGGATGCTCCAAATCAAGCAGAGTAAGCATGTTCTGAACATGTCTGTTGACTTTGTTTATAGCCTCCAAGTTTCTCATTAACTCTTACTATTTCAAAAACACGCACTTATTTTATTATGCCTTGCAGATATGTGGAAATTGGGATAGATTCAGGGCTTCCTGTTTCAGTCAATGGGAAGAGCCTTTCGCCAGCGTCCTTGCTTTCTGAGCTCAATGAGATTGGTGGAAGGCATGGAATTGGCCGGATTGACATGGTTGAAAATCGGCTTGTAGGTATGAAGAGCCGTGGAGTTTATGAAACTCCAGGAGGGACAATCCTATTCGCTGCAGTGCGTGAGTTGGAGTCTTTGACACTTGACCGTGAAACAATTCAAGTGAAAGATTCCCTGGCCCTCAAATACGCAGAGTTAGTGTATGCTGGAAGGTGGTTTGATCCGCTTTGCGAGTCCATGGACGCCTTTATGCAAAAGATTACAGATACCACGACAGGATCTGTGACTTTAAAGTTGTACAAGGGTTCTGTAACTGTAACTGGTCGGAAGAGCCCTTACAGCTTGTACCGGCAGGATATTTCATCATTCGAGAGTGGGCAGATATATGATCAAGCTGATGCTGCAGGGTTCATCAGGCTTTATGGTCTTCCGATGAGGGTCAGAGCAATGCTTGAGCAAGGCATCTAAAAATTGATTTCATCCTGTCCTTCATTAAATCTGCCTTTTTTTTATTCTATTGCACTTGACAAATTTTGCCGAACCACTCCCATGCACGGCATGATTTCCTTCCTTATTTATCAATAAAGTAGAGGGAATCACATGTGTAGTGCAGAAAAAGTGGACTGTAGCTAGGGATGCCGAAATCCGAATCGAAATAAAACATATTTCCACTTGCAGAGGTATCAAATAATACATGCTAGATCAAAGTTTACAGAATAGGGGATGTAACCAATGCATTCCTACCCTTTATAAGAATTTCAAAGCTTGAAATATTGAAATAGTGGTTATCTTTTGGAGCTGCTTTGCATGAATTCAAAATTCAGTAGTCACTCATTATCTCTGATATAGAGGAGTATTAAATTCTCTGATCCCCATCAGCTGCTGCCTGGACTTGAGAAGCATACTGCAAGTTCCAGAGAACATCTTCGACCGATGGTCGTCTTCAGGAATCCGAATAAATACATTTGTGATGACAACCTCTAGGGGCTGCCCTTGATTTAAGGATCGTTTTAGCTTGATCTTAGGCTTTGTGAATGTGTGAATTCGGTTTTGTGAAATTAGGGCAATTTTAGGATGGATTTGGTTTCAGTTTGGAGGTTTAAATAGGCTAGGGTTGGTGTATGGATTATTTTATGGTCTCGGCTTGGTAGTCACAAAATAATTCATACCACAATGATCACAATCGCAATAACCACAACCATAACTACAATTGCAATTTAAAACACTAGTTGACACACAATTTCAAATGCATTCACAAACTAAATATGTGGAGACCTTAGTTTTATTTTCATCTCTCAAGGTCATAATTTATCAAGTATGTTATGTTCCAATTTGAGAGGATGTGAATGTGAGTTTAAAATAATTTAATTGATTTCAAGGCAATATTAACCATGGTGTAAGGTCATGCTAGATTATCAGGATGAACAAAAGAAATGGTTCCATTTCTGGGAGTAACACTTGTTAGGAGGGAAAGTCATACACCCAAAATGAATTAATTACTTCTAAAAAATAGGATATACCCTTGATAGTACACAAAAAAAGTCAATATTAAATTTCTAAAGTTTACCATCACATAAGCCATAATGATAATTAATAAACCAATTTTTCTAGTAGGCATCCATAAACTGGATTGTAATGCATCCCTTGGTCCAGTGCACTCTGCTACAATACAGGGACAATATTTTCATGTTTCTTGTAAACTTCTGCATCGCCTTATCAAATGATACTATTCATGTGCATTGATAGCTGAATATTTAAAATTATAAAAAAAAAGTAATTTTGGAAGAGTATCACAATAAAAATATTTCAAGATAATAATAGGTGGATCCAACAAAACGTTTTCTACATTGTTCACGGAGAGAATAACTCTACTTCAATACCCATATTTTCTAAATTGGGTATAAATATAGTGTTCTCCATTGTATCCACAAAACATGGTTGCTTCTCCAAATTATTTAGAAGAGAATGAAAAATTGAGTCCAACAATTTTACCCCCTTCCAAATGACTTGGAGTCCAAGTAACAATATATGTTTAAAATCAGGTTCCACACCTCATTCACAAATTCAATGCATTTATTCTATGTTCTTTCTATTTTTTTATTATTTGATTTCTCACTTGTTTCTAACAATGCACAACCTATTGTTTGAGGAAGGAGAAGAAAATATTTTACCATCTCAAGATTAACATACAACTAATCAGACACACACTAAAAAACTTTACCAAATTTCCTATGGATGAAAAGTGATAACAATCGGAGAATAAAGCTAGAAACTCATAAATTTGATGACATGCCCACTTATGACCATAACACCATAATAGAGTCAATTGTTCCTACCAGCATGTCTACACACTTGGAATGGCCATGAGTTCCCGAGAGACCAACGGGTCGGCTAATACACGAAGATCTAAACCTAAAATGCCAAAGTAGACCCAAAATATGAACCTACTCATTGAGGCCCAATAACGTCAAAGATACGGTCTATATGGTAACTTACAAGGGAAGAACCTTGAGAGGGCATTTAAGGGCCATCATAAGCCTACTAGACTTGCTGATTGAAAAGACTTGAATGTGATCTCAACCATGATGTTATTAGAAATTCCCCCGACGCAAGGTAAACTCATCACATTCAAGATAAACAGAGGAAATCATTCACATTTTTTCTTTTTAAAATCTCTCTACGACATTCTCTCTAGTATATACTTATCTATTTGTCCTCTATAAATACTAAGTTGAGTTATGGAGTCCCTTATTAAAATCCAATGTGGTGCAAGGTTGCCATTAGCCCGATTCAACATTGTTTTGCTCCAATATATGATGGCAAGTCCTTAACCCACTTAAATCTCAAAGAAGTTAACTCCAAGTCGGCTTCAACCCGATTCAACGGCCTAAAGACAACACTATCACATGATTACTCCATTAGACTTGAAGAACAATAGTAATAGCAAATATGAAGAAGAGCCTCAATAAAAGAAGAAAAATGTTGAACGACTTAAGGAATGAAAAACACAATTTCATAGATAAGATTCTATTTATTTCTAGTTTAGGGTCTTACCTACATAGTTAGCTTTAATTTGGTTTGCACATAAACCTATTAAAAAATGTTTTGCAAAGTTTTAAAGGGATGAAAATAGTAAGAAGGTTTCTAAAAAGGAGTTTTTAGAAAACCAAGTAATTACTTGAAACAGAGTAACGAGTTACTTGAAAGAGAGTAACAGGTTAGAGTAACATGTTACGCGATTGAGAAAAAATGTCAACAACCGATTACTGAGGAGAGTAGTCGATTACTTAGTGGACAGTAAGATCCAGTAACAGATTACCATGTTTCAATAACCGATTAATGTGTGCTGAAAGTGTTCTTTCAAATTTGAAACTCAGGCATCACATACCCACACAAACTAGGTTCTTCTCAAACATCATGAACCTCATGGAATAAAACTTGGAACTGTTCTAACCTTTATAAATACCATCCTCAACATTTGAAAATGAATAACCGATTTTTCCTCTCTCATTTCTCATGATTTCTTTAGTAAAAAAATCCTCAAAATTTTTCAAATCTTCAAGTTTTGAGTAAAATGTCTTGTGGACATTGATTATTAAACTATTGACTTTGGTATGTAAGTTGTATGTTATTTCAATATATGTACCTTGGATATTATTGCTTTTTCTTCTTCTTGATAATGTCAAAAGGGGGAGAAATGTTTGATATCTTAAAGAAAGAGGGGGATATATAAAATAGAAAGAACACACCCAAATCAAACTTTTAATATCAAAGTTATGGTTTGTCATAAAAAAAATGTGGATATTATGAAAAATAATAATCTAATTTTGACATTGATTGGGTTTTGATAAAGTCATAAACATCAATAAATAAAAACAATGATCGAAGGCTTTGAACAATGGTCAATGACATCCTCTAAATAAGGAGAGTCTTCTATGACTTTGTCAATAACATCCTTAAGAGAGTAAGGAAAATACTCTAAAAGTTTATTTGGGAGTTAGTTTTTATAGAGGGAGAAAAAAAAAATAAAAAACTTGAAAGTCATCATATAAGTATATTTTATATAACTCTCAATTATTTTTCTTCACCACCCTCCAAAATCACATTGCATACAAAATCTAAAAAAGATATTCTTCCATAATTGTGTCAATGAGTAAAGAATCACTGAACACCCTGCAGGGCAATATCAAAGTAATGATGTGTAGCTAATGTAAATTTCTTCTTTAATTTTTAATTTTACTAAAACTAATTATTAAAGTTGTATTATAGCAAAAATAATCACATGCAAATATTTATTGATTCCATCTTTTAATGGGCCTCAACTACTTCCACAAATATTGGGCTTTTACATGAACTACCCCAGCTTTTTCAACGAATTGAATCTTCATCATTACGCCGTCGTTTCATCAACCAACCACACGACGGAAACTACAAGAAAAACCAAGCAACCACCAAAAACATCATCGGTGAATTACACAGAACAATGACTACATCATCACCTAATTTGGAAGATGTTCCCACTCTCAATCTCATGTCTGAAGTTCTTCGTCGTTTGAAGTGTGATTCCAAACCCGATAAGCGTCTCATTCTCATTGGTATTCATATCTTATTCTATTCAAATACCTTTTTTTTTCAATTTTGTTAGGTTTTTTTGGATACCCATTTGTCTCTTTTTATGTTTTAGTTCATATTTTTAAATTTTGTAAGAAAAAAAATTGTTTTTTTATTTTAAATTTTTTGTGGGTACCCAATAAGCTAATCTCTTCAGTTACGAGTGGAGAAGAAAATGAAATTTAGTCTCTCGTGTGGGTTTATGAATTTCTGTTTTTTCTCCTTCCAAATGTTAATTTTGTTTTTGTTTTTGACTTTCAGACATTTATTAAGATTTTAAGATCTGTGGCATTTTATGTGACTAAGTTTTAAATGTTGGACTGAATGTAGCCGATATGAGGATGTTGCGTTTGAGGAGTGGGCTTATAAAGAGTGCATTAGAGAGAGATTTTATGTAGCACCTATTGTAGAATAGATAGTTGAATCTTATGTTTATGTGGTTTGAGCATGTGTGGATGAGAATTGTAGAAGAAGCTCCACCGGAGAGAATGTAGAGTAGATCATATGGAGGGTAACCAAATAGCTAAAGCCGAAGGTATAGGAACACTAACAAAAACTATTGGCAAAATCATTAAGGATGTTGATGTAAACGGGTTGTCTACATATATGGTCTATGGTGCGCCATTTTATGGTCTTGTTTGATTCATGTAGCCAATCCCACTTAGTGTAAAAAAGCGTAGCTGTTGCTGATTTGTTGTTGAAGTCTTTGAATATTTGATTTCAATCAATCATGTGCTAGTGTTTTTGACCCTGTAGCATTTTATCGTCACATGCTTATTATTTGATATTGGACTATAAGGCAAAGTATATGCCTACTTTTATGACACACTTCTACCTAAAAAGCCTTACTCCTTAAAGGTCCTGTCTTTTTGTGATGCTATTTTTTCTATTTGTTAGACAAAAACATGAAGCAGGAAAGCACTGCATTTTTGTTGCTTCCCTCAACGTTCAAATTGTATTAGTTTATTTAGCAAGACTTGGTATGTAAAATGCGACATACTAATGTGTTTTCTCTTTTATAAATGAAGAGTTCTTCTATTGCCTTCCTTTCTTCGTATGGTGATTTCCTTTCTAGTTTCGAATTAGGAACAGTGAAGCACAATACTAATTTCTTTATGAAGATTCAAATTGAACAAGAATGTGTTAGAGGAGTTAGCATTGTAAATCATGATGTTTCCCCCCCTCTTATAAATAGGAATTTCATATATGCATGATCATTTATGTAATGCTCATGCGCTACCTATGTAATTTGATGTGCTATTTCTTACACTTACATTCTGATTACTCTACAAGCAATTGTAGTCTTCAGGTATGGTAATTCTCCATGATCCATATTTGACTTGGTTAGCACATTTAAGGTGATTTCTTTAAGAATCCCCGATTATATGTATGCAATAGATTAAAAAATCCAAGTGGAGTATAAACTTTACAAATTGTTAATGCAGGTCCACCTGGGTCAGGAAAGGGCACTCAGTCCCCAATTATAAAGGATGAGTACTGTTTGTGTCACTTAGCTACCGGTGATATGTTAAGAGCTGCTGTGGCAGCTAAAACCCCTCTTGGCATTAAGGCTAAAGAAGCTATGGATAAGGTAGGATCTCTTGTATACTCTCTTGCTTGAGGATCTTCCTTATATTTTGTGAAATTTTCGTTAGAAATTTCTAACTTGGCATTATTTTATGCATTTTCAGGGAGAACTTGTTTCTGATGACTTAGTTGTTGGCATTATAGATGAAGCAGTGAAGAAACCATCATGTCAGAAGGGTTTCATTCTTGATGGTTTTCCGAGAACTGTGGTCCAAGCACAGAAGGTATAATGGTTGGACATTTGAGAAAATTCATAAGTTTCTTTTGTGTGAAATATTAGTTGTGTGCTTATATTATATGCACCCAAATGCTTGTTTATTTTCACTCTTCTACATGCTGCTCTTGTGTGTAATGTGAACTTGCTTTTTCTTTGCTTACAGCTTGATGAGATGCTTGATAAACAAGGAGTTAAAGTTGATAAGGTGCTCAATTTTGCAATTGATGATGCTATCCTCGAGGAGCGAATTACTGGTCGCTGGATACATCCATCAAGTGGCCGAACCTACCATACAAAATTTGCTCCTCCCAAGGTTTCCGGAGTTGATGATGTGAGTTTGTGTCTCTATAAAAATGCTATATGCCTATGCCCTAAATATGATTGATGTTACTTATAGGGACATAACACAAGTCATTTATTTAAATTTTAAAAGCTTTTATCATCATAAAGAGTAGGATGATAATTACAAATACAATAATAAGGGATGAGGCTCCTCTAAAATGAGTTTTGAGTGTATAGTGAGCGTTAATGGTGCTTTGAGCATTGATTAATAAAGACTTCAATTTTTAAAGTACACTGAGATCCAACCCACTTTAACTAATTAAGAGTGGATACGTTCTTACTCGTTCACTTTACACTCAATCTCACGTTGAAGGAGACTTTTTTCCGAAGCCACACTTCATTTCTTTTAAATTTTTTATTTTTTTATTTTTTGGGAAATTAGTTCCAAGGAAACTGCTGGTTTTAATTGCTGACCATACCTAGGAAATTGTTTTAATTACTGCTTTCTCTGTCAAGCTGGATGGATAAAATGGAGTGTGTAAAGTATTATATGTGATTAGACATTGTCACTCAAGCTTTAAGGGGAAATTTTACCGCACAATTGTAAGAGTTGCAATGTTGTATGAGACTGAATGTTGGATATAAAATGCTAACAAAAGAATAAACTCAATGTAGTAGAGATGAAAGTGTTGCATTAGATGAGCGTACATACTAGATAAGACTGAATTAGGAATGGATGTTTTAGAGAGAAAGTAGGGGTAGCTCCTATTGTAGAAAAGATGGTAGAATCTCATGTTAGGTGGTTTGGGCATATGTAGAGGAAATTGGTAGAAACCTCACTAAGGAAAGTAGATCAAATGCAGGTTAGTCCAATACATAGAGGCGGAGGGAGGCCAAGAAAAACATTATGTGAAACAATTAAGAAGGATTTGGAGATCAACACTTTGTTAATGGACATGACTTATGATAGAGCATTATGGCGTTATTTGATCCATGTAGCAGATCTCACCTAGTGAGATTAAGGTTTGGTTGTTGTTTTTCACTGTCAAATTTGTTTTTCCCCTCTAGGTTACCGGTGAACCTCTTATTCAGCGCAAGGATGACACTGCAGCTGTTCTCAAGTCAAGACTGGAGGCATTCCACAAGCAAACTGAACCGGTATGAGGATTTTGATTCTTAGGTTCAGTAAAATTTGAAACTTTGCTATAAATGCATTCAGCAACTTTTGTGTGTGTGTCTAAACCCTAAATGATGTAATAATCTAGAGGGTTAGCCTTGGTGCAATGGTAAAGGTCATGGGTTAAATCCTGGAAGTCTCACCATTTGTGGGAATAAGTTTGCGCACGTTTACCCTCCCAGATACCACCAGTTGGGAGCCTCGTGCTGTCATGCATAGGGCCACCATGATGATGTATTCTAATGTTTTGTTTATTCTAATTTTGAAGTTTATGTTAATTGTTAAGTTTTCTCTTTATGCCTCTCCTTTTCAACTTCAGATGTGTTGATATGAGTCTTCTATTCTAAATGTTGTTGGAGCAACATTTCATTTATCTAGATTTATGTACTCCTTTGACCCCTTTTCTCTCATGGTTTACATCTACAATGAAAAATTGTTTATTGGACAATGCAGGTTATTGATTACTATTCAAAGAAGAGCATTGTTGCTAACCTTCATGCTGAGAAACCTCCCAAAGAGGTGACATCTGAAGTAGAGAAGGTGCTATCTTCATAGAGTTACTCTTAGCCTCTCCAGCTTGAAATTCCAATTGTTTTGCCATGAAAAACATTGTTTGCTAGTTTGTATTTTAAAATGTTTTGAACTCTACTCAACTTTTAGCTTTTACTGATTTATCTCCGGCTGTTCGCAAACTCAAATTTGAAGAGTTGGATGAAATAAAAATTCAATTGAATCTAACTGTTACCTTTGGTTGTTGTTCATTAGTGTAGTTCTGTATGAATTCTCTTCTATTCCTAGACCATTGAGGTGGTTTAATACCCTTATTTAGGTCTTTAACGACCTCTATAAAATTGGCAGCAAGAGCTTTTGATGGGTATCTCTTGTTCTTTGGCAATATTCAACCATTCAATTCTTCCCCTCAAAATAATATTCTTAAGGGGGGATGTTCTTGTTTTAGATCCTGATTTAGATGTCTCTTGTTTTTGTCCTTGATGTAGTGCTTGAACTAGCTATGAATTTACCAACAAAAAGTTTGTCTACTAATCTAAGGTCCTACTAGATTCTCTAAAAGAGTAAAATGTTAATAGTTCGATTCTTAGGAGCGACACTTGTTGAAGAAATAATTACACATCCAGAATGGATTAGTTCCTTACCAATAAGGTAAAAGGGTACTCTTAATAGTACAAAAAAGCTATCTATGATTCTAACTTAATAGTATGTTTCTCTACTCGCCAACTGTGGGCAGATCCATGTAGCTCAAGAACATAGATAAGAACGGCAGTAGTATAATCTGATTTTTGTGTCCTCAAATTTTTTGCATTGAAAAACTCAAAATAGATATCAAATGTGGATTAATTAGTCATTTTTAGCATTTTATGACTAATCTTAAAGACTATTTTGATTTTTTTTATGTATCAAATAGTTACAGGTGTAAATTTAATGAATCTGCTGAATTTTTATTTTCTTTTACATAGTACACAGCAGTACAACATTAAGAGCAAATTTATGTTTTTTATAAAATAACCATGTCCCAAAAAAAACCATGTCCCCCTTCCCTAACCAATCATATTTCCTAAGATAATATAAAATATTAATTTATGTTTTTTATAAAAACAAATTCCAATAAAATAACCTATTTTGATTGGTTTGGTACACCATTAGGGACACCAATAAGTACAGATGATCCTCTTCCAAGAGGGATCCAAATATGAATCGAGTTATTTGTGCTGCCACCCTTAGCTTCAGAGTTTGAATTATTTACCTAAAATTTAGTTTTAATATTCACCTTTAAGTTCTATAGCTAAGTTCTCATTCTCCAAGTTAATCAAGACAATGAACCATTGTGTATATTTGTTAAAGATGCAAAAGACAAATACATGGTAAACTATATGTTTAGATGCTAGTACCTTACTGGAAGAATTCCTCAGAAGACACATGGATGAGTGAATACTGTATATGCGGAAGGAAGTAGCTAAAAGTTGAAATCCTTATTCCCATTTTAATCCTAAATGTGTAATTGTGTATCGGGTAAAGGAGGGTTGTAGGGTAATCTTTTAATTTTATTTGTAATAAAAGGTTGATAATGAAGGGAGCTAACTCGGCATTCATTTGAAACTCAACTCGTTATTTAGTTAAATAAACTTGATTTGTAAATAAAATGAGTCGAACTTGACCTAAAAGTTAGCTTGTTAAATAAACAGGTCAACTCTTAGTTAAATACTGAGAGTGCAAAGCGTCAAGCATTGCATTAACAATGCTTTGCCTATGTTTTCATGAAGACAAAAAGTTAATTAAAGCTTGAAGATGTCTCAACAATCAACATGCCGAGGGCTCAAGTGATGTCTTATTAAACTTAGGTTATAATTCTTTATTATCTTTTTAGAAGTCTAAGATGTTTGCCATTGCCATAGATATTGAGTCTAGGTTAGGTAAACCTAGGTGTGAGTCTCACAAGACTTAATAAAGTAATTAATCCACTAAAATGAGATATCATCTAGAAGTATATGATAATTAGGTTCACGCATTTTATACATTGATTTTATACATTAAATGTATTATATTTTGGAAATCATGTATTGCATGAGCATATATCATATAAGTAGTTTACCATTTAATCATGTATTAAAAATACACTGGTTAATCGATTAACCCAATGGCTTAATCGATTAACGTGAGTGTTTTTCTACTGTTTCAACAACATAACTGAAAAACCGTTTTTAAGAGGCAAAAACTATTTTGTATAAATACTAGCTAATTGCATAAACGACTATGTAGAAAAAGAGAGAGAAACACATAGAGAAAAGATATAGATCTTCATTGTTAGAATCTATTAGTGAGTGTTGAATTAGGAGAAAGATTAGATCATGTTAAGACTTTAGTTTTCATATTCATATTGCATGATTCTTTGTAAAGCTTTCTTGCATCATTCTTGTGTTTCTTGAAAAGAAAAAGATTGTTCTTTAAATATTGCATATTTTCAGAAATCTTATGCATGAACATTCATATTAGACTAGGACGTCTTATGAGTTCTTGCTTAGGTTTTTAGGCTTTGATTTGTATTGTAATATCCGAGTATTAAGTACTTATTCATAACTCAAAGCATTGTTAATTCAAGGATTGGGAAAATCCTAACTAAGGTGTTCTTCACACAAAGACTTGGAGGTCTTGGGATAAAGAGCGATACCTTGGCTGGGGCCGAATCGCGTAAGAAATGTTTTCTTGGGAGGCGGTTTTGGGAAAGGTCAAACCAAGGGTGACGAAGTTCTTTGGGTTCCAAGAAGGGAGCATTCAAGTTTTGTATTTGGAAGCGTGTATGTAACATACATTGTGTTTCATAGTGAAGAAGGAAAATATCACAAATCAGAGGGGAGGACTGGATGTAGTTTTGCAGTGGACAGCAAAACGAACTAGGATAAAATCCCTGCGCAATCTTTTCTACCATTTTCTCTTTTATATTTCAAGATGTTTTAATGCGAGTTTGGAGCTAATATTTTGCATGGTTGTACCTTGCTATATTCTTGTTAATCTTACATAAAATTATTTGTTGTATATTTGTTTGTGTTGGTTAATAACTGTGCAAGTTGTTGTTCTGATCATTCTAGTTTTGTTACTGGTTAATCGATTATGAACAGTGCTTAATCGATTAGCTGGACATTTTTCAGCAAGTGTGTAAAAACCATAAAAGTGGAACTTGAGCTCCACCACACCTATTCAACCCCCCTTCTAGGTGTTCCTAGGCCACTAATACCTAACAAGTTGTACCAGAGCTAGTATGACGTGCTAGCTCAACCGCATCCGTGTGATATGAGAGGGACTACATATGGGCTCTAATAACCCATTTGACGGTGATGGCGCATCCCTTAACCGCTCTCTCGTATTCAGTGGCGAATGTTATGCCTATTGGAAGGTTCGCATGAGAATCTATATCGAGGCAATAGACACAAACATTTGAGATTCTGTTGCCAATGGTCCATACATTCCACTTCATATGGTGGATGTCGAGTTTAAAGAAAAGCCTAAAGGCTTATGGACGAATATTGAGAAAAGAAAGGCCCAACATGACCTTAAGGCCAAGAACATTATTACTTCGACCTTATCTTATGACGTATTCTTTAGAGTCTCACAGTGTCTTTATGCAAAAGAAATGTGGGATACTTTTTGAACTTTTAAAACAATCATTTTTCACAATATTCTATAAGCACATGATGTTTAAGATTGTACATGTAAAAACTTTAACAAATACTTATAGAGTATAATATGTATGCACTATGAGCATAAAGATTTATACATAATCGCTACATCATTCACTATTCATTTGAATTACTTTTTTTTGAAGCGTCAATTATGATTGATTAAATATAAATGGTGATGATGTAGTGACAGTGTATAAAACTCATACACTGTCATTGCATACATTTTTTATCATATTTATATATGTTATGTACTTTAGAATAAACTTTTAAATTAACTACATACACATTACTTATAAATGATAAGTATTAAAAGTGAGAACGATAATAATAGATGAATTTGCTTAAATTTAATTTTGTTAAATTTTTAATGAAATTGAAAAGCCAAAAATCATTTTAAATTTTTTGTTTTTTGGATGGATTGAGTATTTATCCAAATGGATATATCTACGAATATCTATTAGATATAATGAATGAATTTGAATCCATCCATTATCAATACTATCCATTGGATTATATCCATTTGAATCCATTAGTTTTAACGGATGGATTTGGATGGATTTAATTTGGATGAATTATGAATTATGGATAATTTTGCCACTTCTAATCTTGAATATGTTTGTTTGGTCTCTAGTTGTTTTATTTTGGTGTTGCATTTGCTTTTATTGAATGTGCATTAGTATTAGTATGTGTGATTTAAGGGTATGCCAATTGTACTAGCTTAACTATTATTGAATCTGAACTAGGGCTTTCACACAATTGAAAACTTTTTTAGTTCATAGTTTTAACCATGCATCATTGTCAATTTTTCAAGATTTGGTGCAAGTTTTGATCTTATACGTCTGGACTTTGAAGAGGAGTTTATAAGTGCTAAAGAAGATTGTTGACAAATCTGAATTGTAAAGTACATGGAAGGAAATTCAGAGCAACATGATAAAAGTTAAATCTAGACAAATATGTTGTAAAATAGGAACAATCTTGTTTGTACTGTAACCAAAAAATGGATGTAAATTAAGAATAACGTAAATTGTTGTAGCATTATCTATTGTACAACCACTTATTAAATTGACATTTCAAAATGAAAAAATCTTATGCTAAAGTCTTCTTTGTGTTATTGTTACATGATTGTTGTTGGTTAACATTTCCGATCATGATCCCAAATGTGTTCTCCACGATGTAAGTCATATAAAGGAACCCATCTTCATCATATCCTTATTTTCCTCCAACATCTTAACCGTTGCATCATCATGAATGGAGAAAATTGGTATCAACAATTTACAATATATAGTAGAATATTCTTATTGTTTGGGGGTTGAGAAGTCACCGTAAATTAAACAAGATAAAATAACAACTACCAATTATTTATTAGGAGTTTAAGATGTCAATAATGTGATTTTTTCTTTTTCTTTGGACAATTTCATAGAGTAATGATTAGTTTCACCATAAATAGGAAAATGACAACGAAATGTCTTATTTGCAACTTCATGTCCTCCTTTTGGTCTTGATTCTTTTGGTCAACCTTTTGTCTTAGAAGTGACGAGATTCTGAATATCAAATTCATCATCATTTCTAACACCATGTTCCAAATCAGATGTAGGTTCTATAACCTCATCAAACATGTCTCTTACCAAATCAATGACATTCTCTAACTCTTTAGTAGCGACTTCAACTTGATCTTTTGTCTTTAAAGTTTCAAATTCTAGGCATTGCACTAAAGACAAACTCGATATATGAGTTATCATTGCAATTAATTATATGACTAGATTGTGGCATTAATGAACTTTCTCTTCTCCATCGAAAATGAACATATTGTTCTGAGAGGCAAAAAAATTCATTTTTCAACAACACTCAAATAACATGTCTACACAATATCCGAGAAAACTCAAATTCTTTACAAGAACAATTAATTGATTCTTGTTCATATATCAACCTTACTAGACGACCTCCACCAAGCTTGATATGATGTTGCACTATGTTAGAGTCGTTATTAATTTTAGTTGCTGCATATTTTGAAAACAATTAAATCTCATGTTGGAGCAACTAAAAGGCATAAGGTGTAAGTATAGTTGCATCATGTTCCTCAATAGGGAAACCAGTTATAATATGATATTATGGTATTTTTGACGCATTCTTGCCTCTTCTCCATCTTGATTTCTAATGTTGACAACAACTGCAACTAGACAAGAATAATTTAATTATGACAAATTGTTTAAGTAAAAACTAATATACACCAAATAAAGAATGAAACTAGATTCATACTTGGTTGAAAAAATCCACCAAACTCGTTTTGATATCCAAGAATTTTTTAATATATGAATTTATAGATTTTGAACGTCCATTTATTATCATTCCAGCGAAAAAGTTGTTCTTCAAATAAGCCAAAGCCCAAAATTGACAATAAGAATACAACAAGACAATATGTTGATCCTTACTTAGGTCAAGGTTGTCAACCATTATTTTTCATTGTTGTTCAAAGTTACTTGCACATTCTAAATTGTATAGCATATAAAACTCGGATTTAAAGTGATCATAGTTTGGACCCAAAGAGAAAGAAAACCATGTTGGGAACTTTGACACAATATGCCATATGCAAAATGCATGCTTTGTATTTAACAATTCCACTAAAACAACTTCTTTAAGTGCATGGTATTGATCACTAAGATTTGTTTATGAATATTTCCCTTTAAGGAAATACGTAAAACATTGAAAATGACACAAATTATAAAAAAATGATTAAACTATGGAAATTAAAACTCAAGTCACAAAAAAACTTCAAATAATAAAAATTTACCTTTAAGACCAATGTAAAGGAAGGTATCTTCTCATTTCACAATAGCACACACCTAAAAAAAATTGACTTCCCATTATTATCAACTCCAACCCATAATCCAAAAGGCATATCATAACATTTAATTCGATATGTAATATGAAACACAACCATATCTACAAAAGCTTTATATGTTCGAATAGAATCACTAAATACCCAATTAATATGCTACAATTTGTTATTTTTATCTATTGTAAAATCATATTGGAATGCATCATCTTTATCTTTTAGACTTTTGCATAATTTTAGTACATCTGAAGCATCATTATCTTTACCAACATTACTTTGAGATTAAAGAAAATTCCTAATGTCTTTTTCCAAAAAAAGTAGATGGTTCACCTCTACCACCTTCTCCAATTCAAGCACCCTCATTATAATACTTACCAAACATTCAACTTTTGATAGCGGTAATATGCAACCTTGAACATTGATACTTTATAGGTATTGTGAAAGTCATTTTTGTTCGGCCCAGGAAAGGCCAAAACCATTTTTTTCTTAAAACAATTGATTTCTCAAAAAATAATAAGCAAATGAATTTTTGGAATAAAAAATAAAAGAGATGCTAAAATAGATTAATGGGTAATTAATGGCTCAATAATAATCAAATATTATCTCATTTTCGTTTTAAAAGGATTTTATGTGACTTAATACTTACTTATTATCTTGATCATGGAATGATTCCAATTTCTAAAATAAATCATATCACAAAATCCTTCCAATTTTCGTTTTCTATTTATTTGTAAAATAAAAGTGCATTCAAAATATCCCTTTTGTGATTTTATAAAAGTCAAATGATTGATTTTTACCTATTTATAGGTAATGTGATAATTTTGGGATTTTATAGAATCAGTGTATAATTTTCTATCCAAAAATATGTTTTCGGCTACAACTATTTTAAAAATGTCAAATAATTATGTTGAGCGCACATTTGGGCAGTATAATATTTTTTGACTTTATAAAATTTATTGGACTATTTTTAGAACAAAAAATGCATTTTTTGAATGTCCTAGAACCCAAAATTACCCAATTCACATATTTTAATTTATGACTATTCTCAAATTCGAATTTTATTATTAAGGATATCATAATGTTTTGGAATATGAATTGATTATGTGAATTATGAGTTTTTGTTGTTATTTTATTTTTAAAACATGTGTTGAAATCTCTCTTTAAATAAGAGGAATCACACACTAAAAACATAACAAATCCACATACAAAAATCTAATTTATGGGTAAGAGAATATTTAACCTTAAATCTCTTCAATAACTTAATATGGAGATCCAATTTTATTTTACATGTGCAAATTCTATCACTATAAATAAAAAGGATAAGTACACATAGAAATCTCTCCAAAAAAGTCATTCCAGAAAAATCCAAAAAATACTCACTTTCCTCTCTCAAATTTTTTTTATAGTTTTACCCTCTCAATCCAAAGTAGCAAAGAAATACAAGCATAAAAATCACCAAAACCCTGAAATTATCCCAAACACAAAAAAACTCAAATAACCCAAAAATTATCCCAAAAAAATGTAGCAAAATAGATTGCAATATCCCTTTCCCCATATGATGTGTTCACCAATATTATATCAGTGATCTGTCCGTGAATTAGTGCAACACTACCAAGTTTTCTTGCTTATCGACGACTATTTACAATCAGGTAGGCTATCTCTAGTCCAACAAAGTCACATTCTATAGTTTCAACATCTGCACTAAATCTACTTAGTTTCCCCTATTGGTGTTCTCTATAGTTTTGGTTTGTTGTCGACAAATCTTATAATAAGAAGTAATAAAAAATAATCAGAATCTCACTATAATTAAAGTTATTGTTAATGAAAATTATAGTCTTTTAGAAAATACTCTCACCTAACTATATTGTTATAAATGTTTATAAAAAATATTTTTTTGGGATTAATCAAAGATGGAGGAGGTCGCAAAAATGCTTCTTTTCCTCAAATTATATTTGAATGGTTAAGTTACGACGCTTCTATTTGTAAAAATTTCCTGTCTCTTCTGTCTTTCTACTGCAATAAATTTTTGTTGTTTAGAAATATCAATACTTGACAAATATACTTTTTTTTTTAAATATCCTCAAAATTATTCTTGTTACGTTTGTAAGTGTGACATCGTCTAACTGAAAATCTACAACTCTTCCCAAATAAAAAGTAAAAATTGTAAGTAATTTCACCAGAATTGAAAATCTATCCTTTAAAAGGACTTGATTCATTGATGTTTTTGTCTTGTCATTTTTTAGCTATTGAATTTCATCATCTTCACTGAATCAGAATGTCTAAGGTGTTGTATAGGCCAACTGTCACTTTCTTTTTATGTCATCATATTCTGAAATTTTGATTGAGATATCACAATGAATTAGATTGAGGGTTTGGGAGAATGAAATTATGATGTCATTAAAGCAAACAAGTGGAGCCAAATTGTTGAGGTTTGTAAACATGAACGTAACTGTACAAATCCCTGGGATAAAGGCATCGATACAAAACTTCGTCTTTAGGATTGGAGCAAAAAAGGGTTTGTGGGTTGTGACTTTGAGAACGATGATGGTTCTTGGGGTGAAAAAAGTGATGGTTGGTGCTTAAGTTATTGGTGGTGACAGTGGTCACGATTAGATTGGGAGGGAATGATGGAAAAGTTGTAGAGGCAGACATGATAGATTATGGTTGGTGCTTAAGGAGATAACAAAGTTGGAAAGAAGATAGGGTCTTTGGCATCTGATTGTGTTCAATGAAGAATGGAGTTAGATTGCAAGGGTTTGTGGGGTGAGAGGAGTGAGAAATAACTGAAATTATTAAAATATCCTTATTGTTTAAACAAAATTTAATTAAATGGTAAGGGTAATTTTTATCCAATAGTTTTGGCAAACACTATTAACATATCATTTCATAAAAAAAGATGACTCATGTTAGCAAATCATGTATATATCTTTGTGTTTGTGTGTGTGTTAATAATCATTATTTGAGCTTATAAACTATATATCAATTGACTAATTAGTTAAGCTAAACAATTCATGAACTCTCACGAATCAAATTAATTTGAGCTGACCAGTCAAACCAAACGGTTAACAATTTTCAATTGAGTTGAATTCGAGCAAGAAACATAGCTTATTTCAAACTCAAGTCAAGTTTCGAGTCGATCAATTCCTTATCGAGCTGAATCGAGTTGAGCTCTGGTTTGACTCGTTTTGACTCATTTTCAGTCCTACATAATACAATATGTCACGAAGGTAGATATACCCGAAAAGTTATAACCCGATACGAGGCTAAGAAATGGGGTACAATTCAATCTCTTCTTTGTGTCACCAGGACAAACATTGTAATTTCCTTTTCAATTTCCTTCATTATTTCAATTCTCATTTTCTTGTATGTGTATCTTATCCTTACTTTCCTTGATTTTTTATTAAATTCTCTGAGTGATGTATATTCTTAATAGCACTTACTCAAATGATTGTGAGATCAATGGTAGAACATGTGAATATTACAAACTTATTCTTAAATTCATAACATATCTAAATATTTGTTAAAAAAATGTAGATGTGGAACCTTAATCATCACATTCTTGCAGAATGTTGCGAAGAATTAATTTTTTAAAAATTCAAAAATAAATTTTTTAAAAAGGGTGTCTTCAAAAAATTAAAAAGATCTTTTTAAAGTGGTGATTTAAAAAATAAAATGTTTTTTAAAAGTGTTTTTTTTAAAAACAATGATTTTTTAAATAAAAGTATTTGATTTTGCACAAAGTCATTTTTAAAAATGATTTTGAAAAATGATTTTATTGAAATAGTGGTTTTTAAAAGGATGATTTTGTTTTACAAAAATGACAAATGTTTTATTGAAATAGTGATTTTTAAAAAGATGATTTTTTTACAAAAAACTAGCAAGTTACCATTGCATTCGCATGAGGCGGTATTTTTTCACTGCATGATTAATAACACATATTACCTATCCATTCACATGGTTAAAAACGTACATGTTAGTCATATATTCGTATTGTTAAGAACACATATGTTACTCGTGTATTCGTATGGTTAAAATCACACATGTTAAATGTGCATTCGCATGGTTAAAAGCACATATATTATCCGTACATTCGCATTATTAAGAACACACATGTTACTCGTGTATTCGCATGGTTAAAAACACAAGTTACCTGTACATTTGTATTATAAAGAACACATGTTTCTCGTGGATTCACATTGTTAAAAACACACATATTACTTATACATTTGCGTTGTTAAGAATATACATGTTATCCGTGCATTCACATGTCGAAACATGTTCAAAGACATAAGAAAAATAAATGACAATTCCGATTTTTGTAATGAAAATAAGGAAACTGTAATGTGATACTATGTGATTTTTGAAGGTTAAAAAATTTCAATAGTATGTTGAAATTCTTAATATTCTTAAAATTAAAATTAAGAATTCTATGATCATTAATAGCAATGGGAGTGATCATGCTCCAATGAAGCCTCAACTTCAATTTTCAAACATTCATCTTTAAATAAAAATCATAAATAACAAATCAATTTGTTGGTTCAGATTTTCAATTCTAATGACAAAAAGATTAATAATAACAATAAACAAACAAATGCACAGTAAATAAATAAATGTAATATTGTAAGTGAATGTATATAATATCAATGGAGACCGGATACATAACATTGATTTTGAGGGTCTGATTATCCTTGAGAATGATACCCTTGTAAACGAGACTCCAATAAAGAGAATTTTCGGAAGACCAAATATATAAAATAATGAAATCAATGAGAACAAATCTATAAAATAAAAAAGTCAATAAAAAAGTCAATAAAAAATGTACAAAAAATCAACAAAAAAATAAAATTAGATATACAAAATAAGAACATATCTACAACATAAACAATAAAAGTGCATTTTAAAGAACAAATCCATAAAATTAGAATAAATCTATAAAATAAATATTAAAATCATTGAAAAAAAATACACTTTAAAGAGATTTGCTGAAGAGAAAGAGAAGGACAACAAGGAAGATGGAGAATAATAATGAAATAATAAAATGAAATAAAAAAGGATAGAAATAGAAAGACACAACATGTGAAAGAGAATTCAAATAAAAATTAATATGAGATTTAATATGGAAGATATCACATCTTCTGTTCCACAATATGTGTCACTTCATATGTTACGAGTTATGATTGGTCAGAAAAATATTTAATAAATATATTTTAATTTTAATGCATTTTTTCAACCAATCATAGTTCATGACATATAGAGTGATGCATATTGTGAGCAGAAGATATGCTCCAAATATGAAAAGGTATGTAGGAAAGAGAATGAACAATTTAGGAGGGAAGATTTTAATAGATATATATTGTTAGATTTACACTCAAGTGTGCATTTATTATTCATACATAATAGAAGTTGTTTTGCCTTTTGCTGGTAAAATATTTTGGGCGGAAAAAAAATATTGTGAGACATTGACACATGTCAGAGATGAGTGTTTTCTCTTATATAGTAAATATATGTTTGTATTTCGAATTAAAAAATCAAATAGATTGGATACTCATTTAATCAATTCAAATGGTTTCATGTATGAATTGAAATTATTTATTCAGTTTGAATATGAATAAATTGTATAATTTAAAAATTGATTTCATAAATTTATATGGATTAATGAATGACTTTGCGAGGGATAACAAAAATACATGTTCCCAATAATGAAAATTATCCAATTACTTAACGAGGACCTCATATATTTTAATTTATAAAAATTCATTTATATAAACTTTGGAATAATATTTAAATTTATCATTGTTGCTTTAGATGATGCCGTAACAAGGAGGACATTCTAAAACAAAGCAAAGGTTATGACTTTCGTTTTTTGTTTTCATAAAGTATTTAACTTTATTATTGATTGAAATATTTTGTTTTATTCCCACCTCCACCAATGTATCACATAGAATATGTGCCTTTTATGTACCCTTTATGTTAAGTATTTTATATATTATAAGAAGATTTTTATGTATTGATATGCTTCTTTCCTTTGAATTATGGAATATTATAATAAGGTTTTAAGATAATTATGTTTGATGCCATGAATATTGCTTGCAAGGTGAACATGAAAGTTGGTGATGTTTCCTTTGTCATTGTTCTTACTTGCATTGTTATAACTAAACTATTGTTAACTATATAAAGCTTAATATGACTCACTTTATGGCGTGTTTTAGTTTTGAAAAGTATTTTTGTGTGCATCAAGGAAGAATGTTTTGAGAAGAGTTGAGTGGAATATGCGTAAGATATGACCTCCTAGATTATTTTGTATATACAATACTGTAAACACCCTATTTTAATCGGAATAGTTTGGTTTAAAAAAAAAATAAGTTGATGAGTAAACTTTGAAATAGAGGAAAGGTGGGAAAATTTTGAAAAGGAGTTGGACTCCTTTAACCCAACCAGATTAGAGTTGGAAACCTTAATCTCACCCCCTTATAAACCTAAAATTAGCAACTCATTAAAGGACCTAATTAGAAAACAAAAGGAGTCATAAACGCTAATCCTAATAAAAGAAAGAGTGAGGCTCTCCCACTGGTAACAATATGGGTGTTGTTGTTGAGGATTCCTCCACTACCAACAAAAATCGTTTGTCTTGTTCAAATGGAACAACAATCACAACGCCTCTCAATCTTGACGTGGGTGAGCCAGTATTGTTTGAACCATATTGGAAGAAGATGGGTGACAAGTTTGGGGTGGTAAGTGAAGGATGTGACTCTATGAGTTATGGCCAACAGTGTGTGTTCACTCATGCTTGCAGAACTCAAAAATGCCATTAAGAGGATCCTTTCCTTAGTTGGTATTGTTGTGATTAATGATAAGTATATTGTGGTGGGAACAAGCTCTACACAACTCTTCAAGCTTCTTGAGGATAGTTGTTGAAAATGAACAAAGTTGTTAAAGAATGAATGGTAGAAGATTCTCTCCACACAAGTATAGGTACTGTTTTTTAGTTTCTTACTATTCCTTACGTGTTTGACAATTTTAACTAGGGTATTTCTTTTTTTTCTTACCATAATAATACATAATCAATGTCTTTCATATTCGGTTTTTGGTCTTGGCTGAGGTATAACTTGTATAAGTGATGTTTTATTTGTAATAATGCGAGACCAATTTCTGGATCAATATATATATATATAATTATTAATAATAATAGTTTTAAAATGCTAGTTAACTATATACCTTGTACCTTGTTGCGCCATTTGTTGTTAATCTTTCAAATAATTTTAAAAGCAATATGTGTAACCCACTATAAGCTTAGTACCTTGTCGCATTATCTTATGTTATTAATTCTTTTCAAATAATTTTTAGAAGCAATATAAGGTAACCCTTATAGGTCTAGTGCCTTGTCGCGTTACCTTATATTGTTAATTCTTCTTTTCAAATAATTTTTAAAAGCAATATGAGGTAACAAACTATAGGCATAGTGCCTTGTCGCGTTACCTCAAATAGACATTTCCAAAAATAATTTAATTAACTCAAGGATAGGTAGTGCACTATGAGACCCGTGCCCTGTCGCGTTACCTCAAATTGACATTTTCAAAATTAATTTAATTAAATCAAGTAGAGGTAGTGGACTATGAGACTCATGCTTTATCGCATTACCTAAAATTGACATTTTCAAAAAGTTATTTAACTAAATCAAGGAGATGTAGTGCACTATGAGACTCGTGTCATATCGCGTTACCTCAAATTGACATTTTTAAAAATAATTTAATAAAATAAAAGAGAGATTGTGCACTATGAGACTCATGCCCGCGTTATTCCCATTTTATATTTCCAAAATATTTTGATAAAGTCATGGAAGGATAATGCACTAGGGACTCGTACTTTGTCGCGCTGTCTTATACTAACATTTTAAAAATAAAAGTAAATAAAATATATCAACCAATCGACATTTTTTGTATCATTGATTTCTCTATTGCAGCTAGGGATACGTATGGGCATGTATTTCTCTGTCAGACATAAATAAAAATATTTTTGTGTCTTTTTTTGGTGTAATAATGTAAGGGTAAAATTAATGTTTTAAAATAATATTTACATGATTGTTATAGGTACCGTTTTTATAACAGAGTATGAGGTGTCTAACACCTTCCTCATCCAACTCCCAAACTCAAATTTTATCTGTCAACGAATAAATCTTATTTTCAAATTTTTGTTTTTTCATGTTTTCCCTCTAAAAAAATATCGATGGTGACTCCATTGCATTTATTTGCATCTTTGAGAGTGAGGCCTTAAAAAATTAATTATGTGGATATTTAGTTCATTATTTTAGTTTCATTTTTTTGTTGTTGTTTCTTTACTACTTATTTGTAAATAATCATTGTATATAAAATTTGTGGATTGCTGCCATATATAGTTAATGGGATTTTATGCATTGTTCTTTTTGAGGTTTGTGCACTCCCACATACACTTTACTATTCATGCATCGTTACTTCGACCGCCAACCAGACCTATTTACCTATTACTAGGGATATATTGACTTGTTGCCATTGGGCCTTCGTGCACATTTCAATATTTCGCTGATGTGTCACTCGAATTGTTACTGGGTATTTCAGATATGACTCTCATGGTGTCTCGTACATCTTCGTGTCATATTTGTGGTATCCGGATCGTCAGCTTCCACTGGTGATGGCAGTCCGGGGACCTAGAGGAAATCTAGTACCACCAAATGCTGCATATATGGGCCTTTGCGCTTCCCCTTAGGGTTGGCCCTTTTGACCCAAATGAACCTTATAGGATAAACCACCTTTGTGTAGGAGACAAGATTATACATTTTTTATTGTTATTTATTATTCATCATAAAATTGGGAAAACTTCCATCCCGCAATCATAGTGACTCAGCTTCGCATGAGCCTGAATGAATTAAGGCACCATTGCATTTTGGTATCCTTATGCCACAATGGAAGGCTCACAAAAAACATTTCATAATTCCATTCACATGCACTCATAAAAAAATATAATAACATCTATATGCATGTAAAAAAAATCATAGCATCCACATGCATATCATGCACTTATGAAAACAGTCATAATAGCATCTATATACATGTAAAAAAAAATCATATCATCCGCATGCATATCATGCACTAAATAAAAGCAAAAAAATGTCATAACCATGCGCATACCATGAACTCAAAAAAAAAATCATTTCATAGTAGCATCCATAAGCATGTCGTGTAAAAAAAAGAACAAAAACATGCATTACATACTTGCATTCATGAACCCATGTAGAACTTTTGCATACAACCAATCATTAAATTTCATGCATGTCATGTTCTAGAAAAAAACAAGAAAAGAAAAAGAGGAAATTCACACGATATTCATGTTAGTTTAACTTTCATTATATCACTTATATGAAGTGCATTCATCAAATCATACATTCATTGACTACACATGTGTGAAATGAATAACATTATCAATTTTCTAGATCTTTTATCGAATAATGTCCTATTCTATATATCATAATACCATGAATACTCAGTAGAGCAAATGCAATCATATTGTGGGGCGTGTGTGCTCTCTTTATGATTGTCGTCAACCACTACACGGTCTAGGGGGTTATAACCTAGAAAATAGTTATGGGATGGTCAACTTGTTATATGGAAAGTTCTTCGTTTGATAATAGAAATAGTTTCAATAACTTAAAGTAATTTTTTAAACCAAACTCCTTGAGAATTGCAAATTTAAAATTGGAATCATTGCGCAACCTAGGAAACACAATGCTAATCAAAGTCATATTTTCAACACCAGAGCTCGAACAACAATTAAGGCTAACAATTCACAAAATGAAGGACTCTAGGTGTCGACATAGATAACAGGAAAAAGAGAATGGTTTTGTCATTTATCCTTATCTCCACCTCTCCAGTGGTCTTCCTTGCACCCAGACCCCCACTGGTCTCGTGTTGTGCCCTTTTGACCCCCAAGTGGTCTAATGTTATTTTTGACTCAAAGTTCCTCATTATTTGTGCATTCTCGTAGTCCTCCTTGCACCCAGACCCCCTAGTGGTGTCGTGTTGTGCCTTTTGACCGCTCAATAGTCTCATTTTATTTTTTGACCCAGAGTTTCTCATTATCCGTGCGTTCCCATGATCCTCCTTGCACCCAGATCCCCTATTGGTCTCGTGTTGTGCCCTTTTGACCCCACATGGTCTCATTTTATTTTTGACCCAGAATTCCTTATTATTTGTGTGTTCACGTGGTCTTCCTTGCACTCAGACCCTCCAGTAGTCTCGTGTTGTACCCTTTTGACCCTCTAGTGGTCTCATTTATTTTTGACCCGAAGTTCCTCATTTTCTATGTGTTCTTGTGGTTCTCCAAGCATCCACACCCCATATTGGTCTCGTGTTGTTCCTTTTGACTGCTCAATGGTATTATTTTATTTTTTGACCCGGAGTTCCTCGTTATCCGTGTGTTCTTGTGGTCCTCTTTGCATTCAGCCCCTAGTGGTCTCATGTTGTGTCTTTGACCTAGAGTTCCTCGCTATATGAGTGTTCCCGTGTTCTCTCTTTGTACCTGGTCCCCCCAATGGTCTCGTGTTGTTCCTTTAACCCAGATTTCCTCACTATCCGTGCCTTTAACCCAGAGTTCCTCACTATTCGTGCCTTCACGTGGTCTCTCTTTGATCCCGACTCCCAATTGGTCTTTTTTAGTGTCTTTTGACCCCTAGTGGTCTCAAATTATGTTTGACACATAGTTCCTCATTATCCGTGCATTCTCGTGGTCTTATTTGCACCAAGCCCCCAATGGCCTCGTGTCGTATCTTTTGACCCCCCAATGGTCTCATTTTTGCACCAGGCCCCTCGGTGACCTCGTGTCATATCTTTGACCCCCTGGTGGTCTCATTTATCTTGGTATGAAGCATCATCTTTGGAACTTTTCCTACTATGTGTTGTTTCCCATTCAAAATTTGGTCTTTTTATTTTTATTTCCTTCTGACCATGATAACTTTAGTAACTTTCGTTACTTTTATTATCTAGTAAGAAAACAGTAAAGAGGGGCAATTGTAAACACCTGATTTTGACCAGGAGTAATTTAAATTTTAAAAAATAAAAATAAGTTGTTTAGTAAATAGTAATAGGTGAAGAAGATTTAAAGGGGGTGATCAGTTGGGCTTGCTGGAGCCCATTTAGATTAAATCCCAATTTATAAACCTTGTTTTTAGAAACAAGGAGAAAGATGATTCATATTTTGAAAAGAAAAGAGAGGGAGGAGATAACCCTAATTTTTAAAAAGAGGTGCACTTAGAATTGTTATAAAAAGGAGGGGAGGCAAAGACTAAAAGAAAAGGGTAAGATGAATGCAATAGCTTATAAGAACTCAACATTGTTTTCTTCATTCTTCTTCAACTCTAAAGAGGTATTACACTCACTTGTCTTCTTTTTTCTTTCGTTATTATAATGTGCTTTCAATGTTGAATTATGGTGATAGAAAACTAAAAATCACCATTGTTGACGTCACCATCAATGCGGGCACCACATGGGTTGTCCCCTTTGGAAACCCTAACTCTAAACCCCAATTTCACTTTACCCCAAAACCTTTATTTGCAATTTAATTTCAACCTAAAATCCCAAATTGATTTTAAAACTTAAACCCCAAATTTATTTTAACCCAAAACCCTCCAAATTAATTTTACCCCTAACACTAAATCCCAAATTAATTTAACCATAAATCTCAAATTAATTTAAAAATCTAAACCCCCTAATTGATTTTAAAATATAATCCCAAATTAATTTTTAAACTTAAGCCCCAAATTGATTTGTAACCCTAAACCCTCATTAAATCCTTTTATTATTTACCCATTTTCTATCCTTTTATTTTAATTAAATTCTTTTTTTATTTTTACTTTATTTTATTTATTTTCCTTACTGTTTGTTTTATTTTGTTTTATGTTTATTTATTTACTTAATATTGTTTAATTAGTTAATAATGCATGTATATATGTGTGTAAAATGCAATAATAAATATTTTTAAAAGTAATATAAAGTAGTTCTACTATAAGCCGGGTGTCTTGTTGCGCTACTTCATATCGTCTATAATGAGCCAAGGTAACCTCATTATATGCCTTGTGCCTTGTCGTGTTACCTTATCTTGTAAAATAAATTTTCAAATGATTTTTTAAAAGTGACGTATAGTAATTCCACTATAGGCCGAGCGCATTGTCGCACTACTTTATAACGTATAAAATGAGGTGAGGTAACCCCACTATAGGCGTTGTGTCTTGTCGTGTTACTTTATCTTGTTGAATAATTTTCAAATAATTTTAAAAGTAATGTAAAGTAGTTCCACTATAGATTAAGTGTCTTGTCACACTATTTTATGCCGTCTTGGAAAAGGTGAAAAGGTTCCACTATAGGACTAGTACTTTGTCGTACTATCTTGACTTGTTAATTTTATACGAATAAAATAAAAAATAAATTTACTAATCAACCTTTATTCCAAGAGAATTATGTAGCCTTGATTTCTATACGTATGAGCGGGTATTCCCTTGTCTCACACAAAAAGTAGAAAAATATTTTTTTGGTCTTTCTTTTTTGTGTAATAATATGAAGATAAAATTAATGTTTTGAACGAATATTCGCATTGTTAATCTAGGTACCATTTTTAAATGGGCTATATGAGGTGCCTAATACCTTCTTCACCTATAATCGACTATCGAACTTAATTTCTCTTTACGAGCAAACCAATCTTTTTAAAAAAATTGGGTTTTCAAGTTTTCCCTCTAAAAAACATTGATGACAACTCCATTGTATTTATTTTGCATATTTCTCGTTGTGTCCATGAAAGTGGGGTAACGTCATAGATAATATGACTCACTTTTTGGCATGGGCTTTAGTTTTGGAAAGTCTTTATGTATATCAAGGAAGAATCTTTTGAAAAGAGTTGAGTCGAATATACGTAAGATATGACCTCCTAGATTATTTGTGTATATACAATATCATAACATCTTTTGGAAAATGTAAACTAGGAAGTCATTGGAGAGTTATAACTGATAAATAAAGTAACTTAGATAATCTCAAACATTCTTGAAATTGTATAACTATGTTTGAGATTATACAATTATCCATGGAGTAATTTATAGTTCCATGTTTTCCACTGACCATTTTTTATTTTCTACCAAAAAACTGTATAATTCAATGTCTCTATCCACCCACTCCATTTTCCATGTTATTTTTTTTTAACTGTGTCTTCCTACTTATTTTGTAATTGCGACAATTTTTTCTTTTGAAGAGAATGTGGAACATACAGTTTAAAATATTTATTTTGTCCCTATTTTGTGTTAATATCCACTCATGTTCCATCCCAGTCAAATGAATCCCATTGATTGGACTAGATTACTTGAAGCAGGCAAAGCTCACGTACTTGGCGAAACCCTAAGTTATCTATACACATCATACCAACCAACTAGCTAGGCTTGCAGAGGAAGCTACATTGTCACTCGGGTACTACCTCAAGTCAGTACAAGGTAAAGCCTCTACAACCCACCTAACGTGCTGGCAACTCTTGCTACACGCCGCCTGCAACTCTCACCTAACCCTCTACTCTACGACAAATATAGGTCTAGACTGTGGCTATCACAACCTACTACATATTGTAAGTCAACTATGCACAAAGTACGAACTTACTAAGCATTACCAAACTCAAGGTTAGTAACTTTTAAGTTTACCAGCACGTCCAACTTCCGACCATACAAATAGACTGGGGGCAACTATTCAATCTCGGTCAAACGACATCCCATTAACCGAACTGGATTACTTGAAGTCAGCCAAGCTCAACACTTAGGAAAACACTAAGTTAACAGGACACATCGTACTAACCGACCAACTAGGCTAGTTGGGGAAGCTACATTGTTACATTTGTACTACCTCAAGTCAGCACTAAGGACACGCCTCTACAAACCACCTGACACACTGCCAATGCCCGCTACACGCTGCCCACAACTCTCTCCTAATCCTCTGCTCTATGATAAATGTAGGCCTAGACTGTGGCTATTACAACTTATCATAGGCTATAAGTCAACTATACACAGAGTACAGCTTCACCAAGCCGCCTGACATACATAAAGCAGCCCCCTGCTCTCCCAAAGATAGGCCAATATTTATAAATAGAGGCTCTTCCCCTCATATGCAATGAGTGATTGATATATACGTAGCATACAAGAGGCTTGTAGAAAGCATATACACATGACACATTTGGGCATTGGTTACCCCACTCTCTAACCCTACTCTCTACCTTCTTAAGTATTATGCACTCTAATGTCAACCTCTTTGTGAGTTGCCTTTACTTGAAGGATCATTTCTTGTGAAAGTCCTCTTTGATTGATGCTTGATTTCATTTGTGTTTATTTGAACAATTTTGAAGCACTTTGCCTTGGGATGTCTCAGTTTTGATTTGTATTAATTTGGGGTTTAAGAATGGAATTCAGTTTTGTTGGAATTTGCTTAGAAAGCTCACGGTTTGATATTAAGAAATTGTGGATTGATTTGTAAGATATTAAGAAGATGGAAGGGGGATTTGAGGTGGAATAGTGTCACAAACAAAAGCGTTGTTTGATAAGCCTTGTGAAGTTCGCCACAAGAGAAAGGAACTCTTGATAAGAACGGGGTTAAATCCAAAATAAAATTTAACGCACTTTATTCATGAACTAGGAACGACCATATAAAGATGTTTAACTTAGGCTTAATCAACCATAACAAAAAGATGAAAAGATAATGTCTAATCCTAACAACTTCGTAATCTAATCTTTGAATTGGCCAATTCGGTTGTGAGGAGTTTGTTGGCCGAGATCTATTCCTTGCTGGTTGAAGTCTTCTAGGTGAATTTGTTGGTCAACTTGGTCTTGGTTTGATGCATTTGAAATAGAAGATAAGATTGAGTTGATCTTCACGGTCGGATTGAGGTCTTTGTAACATGATGGCCCATTGTAATTTTGGTGCCTTAATCTTCATATTATCTTTAAGTTTTCCAAGCCTTGGTTGTGTGCTCCTTATCCTAGATTATAGTTTTGTGGCTTTAAGCTCCTATCTTCATCTCCTTATTTCTAACCGTGTGGATTTTGGTAGATTGAAACTCCTTGATTCGTGCCAACTCCTTGCTTTCGCCCTTGATTCATCTATTCCTCCCTTTGATGTGTAACAGTGTTTCCTTCATTTAAAAAACATAACATTAGTTAAGTAAATGCATTTAATGAAAACAAATTAAAACAAGGTAAACATGATAGCTAAAATTCCTAGACTAGTGTGGGTTAAGACAACTTCCCACTTATTTAGGGTCCTAACTACTTGTGTAATAACTAATGAGGTCAATATGGTTCCTCCACCAAACTGTGGCCTCCCTCAAGCTCTTCCACATGTCTTATGTAATTTAAAACCATATCATCTTGCTTGGTTCCATGAGCACTTGTTTCCATGATGCTAATTATGAGTTGTTGAAGTGCATCTTGGGCCTTCTTGCCCTTGGCTCTAGTCATTGGTCCTCCCAAGTCATGTAAAGGTTCTTCAATGATGTTGGACTCCAGTGGGTTTACATCATTCCCTCCTTCTTCGAAAGAATTCGACTTTGAATGAGCATTTTCATCACTTGTATCAAAGAATGTCAAGTCAGCCACATCGAAAGTAACACTAATATTACCATACTCACTAGGCAGGTCCAACTTGTATGCATTAATGTTGATCCTGTCCGATACTTGGAATGGTCTGTCTCCTCTAGGTTGGAGCTTTGATTTCCTTTGAGGTGGAAACCTTTCTTTTCTCATGTGAATCCAATCTTCTGGTTCAAAGATGATTTCTTTACTTTCCTTGTTGGCTGATCTTGCATAGCTCTCGGTCCTCTTTTCAATTTGTTCTTTCACCTTTTCATTTAGTTTCTTCACATAACTGCCTTGACCTTACCATCCTTGTGTTTCAACAATGATGTACCTGGAAAGGGCAATAAATCAAGGGGAGTTAATGGATTGAAACCATAAACAATTTCAAAAGGTGAATACTTTGTGGCACTATGAGTTGCCCTATTGTAGGCAAAATCCACATGGGGAAGGCACTCTTCCCATGCCATTAGGTTCTTTTTTAGGACAACCCTCAACAAGATAAAGAGTGTCCTATTGACCAATTCAGTTTGCCCATCCGTTTGGGGTGGCATGTGGTAGAGAAGAGAAGCTTTGTGCCAAGCTTCCCCCAAAGGGTTCTCCAAAAGCGACTTAGGAACTTGGTGTCCCTATTACTTACTATGCTCCTTGGTAGGCCATGCAGTCGTACCACTTCTTTAATGAACAACCCCACGATGTGACAAGCATCATCAATTTTCTTGCAGGGTATAACATGGGCCATCTTTGAGAATTGGCCCACTATAACAAAAACTGAATATTTGCCACTCTGAGTTCGTGGTAAAGCAACCACGAAGTCCATGGAAATTTCTATCCACGGTGAGTCAGGGACGGGCAATAGAGTGTAGAGTCCATGAGGCATAGCCTTGGACTTAGTCCATTTGCAAGTAATGCACTTTTCATAAATTTTTTGAACATCACGCCTCATATGAGGCCAATAAAAATGATCATGCAAGATATCAAGGATATTTTGAGACCCGAAATGACCCATCAACCCCCTTCATGGGCTTCCCTAAAAAGCAAGTCCCTAATGGAGCTTTTAGGCACACAAAGCCTTTTGTTCTTAAAAAGGAACTCTTCGTGCCTATAATAGCCCTCATGGGCCAACATCATGTATTTGGAATAGGGTTCAGCAAAGTCAGGGTAATGTTCATACAAACCCTTCACGCGTTCGAGACCCATTAGTTTGGTCTTTAAAGTAGCAATTAGGGCATACCTTCTAGATAAGGCATCAGCCACCACATTAGCCTTTCCCTTTTTGTGTTTAACCACATAGGAAAATTGCTCTAGAAATTCTACCCACTTAGTATGTCTCTTGTTGAGCTTGCCTTGCCCCTTTAAATACTTAAGTGACTCATGGTCACTATGAATAACGAATTCTTTGGGCAAAAGATAATGTTGCCAAGTTTGCAAGACCCTCACTAATGCATATAACTGTTTATCATAAGCGGAATAGTTAAGGGCAGCTCCCCCCAACTTCTCAATAAAATAGGAAATAAGATATCCATCTTGCATTAGAACAACCCCAATTCCCACGTTGGAAGCATCACACTCAATTTCAAAAGAATTTTCAAAATTTGGTAATCTAAGTATTGGTGCGTGTGTGAGCTTTTCTTTTAGCCTTTTGAACGCTTCTTCTTATTTATCATCCCAATGGAATCCCACATTCATTTTGACAACTTCATTTAGAGGTGTGGCCAATGTACTTAAATCCTTGACAAACCTCCTATAAAAACTAGTCAGGCCGTGAAAGCTTCTCACGTCCGTAGTACTCTTTGGGGTGAGCCATTCTTGGATAGCCTTTATCTTTTTAGGATCTACGTGAACTCCATTGAAACTTATTATGAATCCAAGGAGTATACATGGTCAACAAAGGAGCTGCACTTCTCAAGGTTAGCGTATCACTTCTCTTTCCTTAATATAAGCAAAACACTTTTTAAGTGTTCATAATGTTCATCATGACTCTTGCTATATATAACGATGTCATCGAAGTATACTACAACAAATTTCCTAAGGAAATCTCTTAGAACGTGGTTCATCAGCCTCATAAATGTGCTTGACATATTGGTTAAGCCAAAAGGCATTACCAACCACTCGTACAAGCCATATTTTGTTTTGAATGTTGTTTTCCACTCATCTCCTTCCCTAATCCGAATTTGATGGAACCCACTCTTTAGATCAACTTTTGAAATTATGAAGGCCCCATGTAATTCTTCCAAGAGATCATCTAATCTAGGAATGAGATGTCTATATTTGACCGTGATGTTATTCACGATCCTACAATCAGCGCACATCCTTCAGGCTCCATTTTTCTTTGGGACTAGGATGATTGGGACAACACAAGGACTTGACTTTCTTGAAACCATCCTTTGTGTATAAATTCCTCGACTTGTTTTTGTATTTCATTAGTCTCTTAGGGATTGCTCCTATAGGCAGGCCTATTGGGCAATGAAACACCAGGAATTAGGTCAATATGTTGTTCTATGCCCCTCAAAGGTGGAAGACCACTAGGGACTTCTTCATGGAGCACATCAATGAACTCATTCAAGAAGTCTTTCAAGAATTGAGGCATATTAGCCTTCTTAGCATCCATACTGTTCAAACAAAAGCTTTTTCACAAAAGTAAGTACATGGGCTGCTTTGTAAACAAAGCATGTTTTACTCCACTTTTTGTGACAAAATAACTCTTTTTAGGATCCTTTCTATCATTCTTTTTGACTTGGCTAGAGTATATGGTTTCAGTCGTGGCCTCTTTCTTTTCTTTATCCATCTTTTCTTTCAGCCTACATTGATCATCACACACTTGTTTTGGAGACAAAGGTGATATGCCTATTTTGTGGGTGTGATGCATAAAAGTGTACTTATTAGAATAACCATCATGGATGGCTTTCTTATTGTACTTCCATGGTCTACCCAAAAGCATATGGCCGGCCTCCATGTTGACCACATCACAAAGAACCACATCCTCATATTTTCCAATAGAAAAAGGCACTTCAGCCTGTTGGTTAACGACCATCTCCCCAGCCTCACTAAGCCATTGCAGCCTGTATGGTGTTGGGTGTGCCTTGGTGCTAAGTTTTAACTTAGTCCCGAATCTTGTACTAACCACGTTAGCACAACTTCCTCCATCAATGATGAGGGTACAAACATTACCTTGCACAAGGAAGCAAGAGTGGAATATGTTTTCTCTTTGGTTCTCCTCATGATCTCGAACTTCACTCATAAGGAGCCTTCTAACCATGAGTAAATCACCCTCATGCATAAAAAGATCACCATCACTATCATGTGCCTCATCACTAGATACCTCAGATTGAGACTCAATATTACCATTTAGGACCATTATAGTTCTCCTTGTAGGGCATTGAGAAGCAATATGGCCACAACCCAAGCATTTGAAGCACTTGATGTCACAACTTCTTTGATTAGGATCCATGAGTTGTTTGCCTTGGGACTTGGCTGCCCCTACTACCTCCTTAGTATTAGGGCCATTCTCCTTTGTTGTATTGCCCTCCTTCTTAGATTTGTCCTTCCAAGCATTAGAAGAATACTTGGATGCTAAGTTAGAAGAGTACTTAGACTTCATCCTCTTTAATTGTTGTTCTACCTTGATGGCCTTTTAAACAAGGTCATCTAACTCAACATATGGCTGCAACTCAACAATGTCCTAGATCTCAGGGTTAAACCCATGTAGGAACCGAGCCATTGTAGCTTCTCGGTCCTCATGCAAGTTGGACCTTAGTAGGGCCAGCTCCATCTCTTTCAAATACTCATCAACTGATTTGCCTCCTCCAGTTAGCCTTTGCAATTTGTTATGCACATCCCTCTGGTAAGAACTAGAGACAAATCTCCTCCTCATCACTCCCTTCATCTCTCCCCAAGTGTCTACTACATCATCACCATACCTCATTCTCTCCTTTTAGATTTGGTCCCACCACACCATAGCATGCTCCTTAAATTCTAGGGAAGCCATCTTCACCTTTTTCTCCTCAGTATAATGGTGACATTCAAACATTGCTCAATCTTCAACTCCCACTCAAGATAAGCCTCTAGGTTATTTTGTCCTAAAAATGTAGGGACTTGTATTTTTACCACCTCTAGCCTATCCTCCCTCCTCCTTTCACCATGACCTACTCCCTCATACCCATCCTCCTCACGCCTCCCTCTCCTTCCCTCATACTCATCCTCCTCACACCCTCCTCTCCTATTTCTCCTCTTCCTCATAGGTTCTACATCACTACTAAAATCACCATCTTGCCTCCTATCAACATGAATTCGCATTTGCTCCATTTGTCTTTGTAAGGTCTGAAATTGGGTGTTCATCATATAATGTAAACGGTTGTCCTTGGTGACAATGGTGAACCACTATCTTCTAGACTAGCCATAATATCACTCGCCTCACTATTCTCTCAAGTGTTTAAGTATTTGCACTCCCTCACTTCTCTCAAAGTGTTTAAGTGTATCACTCCCTCAATTTTCTCCTTTGATTCTTGAGTGAGTCAAGTAATGAAGTTAAGTACAAAAAACGAGTGACAAGTAAATGCATTTACAAAAAAAGTGTGACAAGTAAATGCATTTAATGAGCCTTCTCATCTTGCTTGATTCCATGAGCACTTGTTTCCATGATGTTAATTATGAGTTGTCGAAGTGCATCTTGGGCCTTCTTGGCCTTGGCTCTAGTCATTGGTCCTCCCAAATCATGTAAATGTTCTTTAATGATTTTGGACCCTAGTGGGTTTACATCATACTCTTATACCATGAATTGTGGATTCCCCCTCCTTCATCATAATTGGCTTGATCGTGGGAACACATTTTCAGATAACTCTACCAGCGGGCCCAAATTCAACTCAAGCGAACCCAGACCCTCATCTAACACATGTGAACTCCCTCGAGAAGCACCACATCAAGCACTCCAACCTAGCGACCTCCAGCTTGGGATCTACCCATTCGCGACCAAAGACCCCGAGCCAGGCCCCGACTTGACTCACCCTCTTGTGACCAAGCAGGAGAACAACTCCCTTGTACTATAAGCACGAGAATGAAGTTTATCTCCTCAAACCTGAGAGTGTGCACGGCTAGGGGCAACCAACTGATGACTCGGAGCTTCTACCAAATGAACCTCAGGGCGAATTCTACACCATAGCAACAACTACCGTCCAAGAATCCACAATGCATTCATTTGATAGTATTAGGTAGGCGTGAAATAGACAAATCCACCAGTATTTGGCTGGTTTTCTACCCTTGATCCTTCAGTGGTTTGCTGATTATTGGCCATTATCTCTGATTTCTTTTTAGCTTTCCTTTTGGCTTTTTTTTTTCTTTCGTAGTGTTTTTTCAAGTTCCAGAACAAAAGAAAATTCAACATGTTTTTCCTACAATGCATGCACCAAAGGAAATGTTTCTGCTTTTTCACAAGAAAGTTAGTGATTAAGAATAAACAATATTTATAATTTATATTGTTTGTACAAATTCAAATTAATTTGTACAAAAAATGAAGAAAACGATTTTTGTACAAGATTATTAATAATATAGCATAGTAAATAATAATTTCTATTATTTAGTAATTTCCCAGCAGCGGCACCAATTTGTTGAAAGAGTTTTATCTTGATGGTAAGGCAATTTTTTGATTGATTTATTTAATGACAGGTCGATTCTTTGCTCGTCATCTCGGCTTTGTTGGAATAAATTTCAATGCTGGTATAATGGTTTCAAGAATGCTACCATCTCGGTTTTGTGGAATAAATTCCAACATCGGTTTATTGGTATGAATTTAGCAAATTAACACAAGTGATAATGAGTGATATTTATTTCCATTTCCTTTTATTAATCAAACTATTTCCTTATGGAAGGTTGGTAAAGAATAAAATGAAGAAAATAATATTGTTAGAAGTTAACCATACCACTTCTTCCGAAGGGTTGGTATAAAGAATGAAGAATAAAGCAATATATAAATGTTAGTTGTGGAAATGTAAATGACAAAAAATAAACGTTAGTAGTTAGATCACTCATTATGACTGTGTAATTTTCCTTTTCACAAAGATACAATTTATGAATTAAATTGCACTTTGATTCAAGGTTTCTTTCTTTGTCAACAAATAAAATTTATAAGTTAACGTTTTATTATATTACATTTGCATCTCTTCCAAGATTCAATTGTAGTATAGTATAGGGTTATGTCGAACCACAAGGAATTGCCTAATAGATCATTATTATAAACATGCATGTTATATTACTAATAAAGTTTTAAACATCTTTTTGATTTGATTTTGTTTATGAATTTTTAACAAGTAAATAAAGAAACATAAACAATTAATATGCACAAATTCTTGAGGCGGAAATTAGTTGGAAATATGGAATTATTTCTAGACTCAATTGATTTTGAAAACATTACAAATTATGTGTTATACTTTCGGTTGATTCCACACGTCATTTCTAAATCCTTCATCTAGTATCCTAGAATGATAAGATGATTTTCAAACCTTATGTAATACACTAAATGATAGTTAAGTGACACTCGTCGGAGTAGGTTGTCACATCCTACTTCAGGCACCATTAACTTTATTTAGGCTAGAACATAAGTTGCTTAAAATAGATGCTTAATGTGGCAAATGAACTAAGGTCTAGGTTTATTTTTTAGTTCACTTGTCAACTCTTTGAGAAGAAGCATGTTTGGATCTTTAAATCAAGTTTTAGGTGATCAAGCTAAAACCACATTAAGAACTTCATAAAGAATTAAAACTTAACCAAAAGTAATAACTTGAATGTATTGAATTCAAAAGATGATAAATTAAAGAGAAGAAATTACACCATAATCCAAATCAATATGTAGGAGCATGAGCCATCTATCCAAAGATGAGTTTGGACCCAAATGAGATTACAAAATTAAATTTTTGTATCACATTTGCCATCTCCTTTCTCCTCTTGAATTAATAAGAAACTACAAAATAAACTTACCTAAACTACTTTGGAATAGAAATTTTCCAAGAAATTACAAGGAAGAAAATGTGGAGAAAGAGATATTTCGGATTTGAGAGAGAGTATGTGAAGAATGGAGTGTATGAATGTTTTTTAAGCCTTGAAGTGCCTCCTATTTATAGAAGTTATTTGCCATCGCCAAGCTCATCTCTTTGACAACCAAGCTTCTGACCAAACCCTTCAGCATGGGTTTAGTCACTTGGCCAAGCAGCTTAGTCACCTACTTGGGACTGAGTCACCCAAGCTATTTATGAGCTACTGGCCCATCTATTGTGAGCAACCTCTGTAAAGCCTATGGAGACTACTTTGAGTGACGTCATACATGAGGTTCTGGTTGTTTGGTGGCTAAGTTAACTTGACCAAATTGCTTGCTGCACACTGCCAAGCTCCTATGTGGCACCGCTAAGGTGGTTAGGTGTGCGGTTCCAAGCTGGGCGGTCAAGGTGCTCTGCTAAGCTGTCTGCTTAAGCAGGTTGGCTTGTGTCAGGCTTATGTTCTGACCGTGCTAGGTTGGTGTCCAGACCAGCTAGGCGTGGGTTTGGTCCAAGCTAAGCTGCTTAGTGAGCAGCTTCATGTTGACTCCATAATTTGCACATAGGCCAAGTCTCGTTGTGTCATGCTTAAGGCTAAGCACATAACTTGCCATGTCAAGCTGAAGCATGTCATGTGTGCATCATTTTGGCCTATTTTGAGCATTTTACTTGCATTTGATTAATTCTTCTCTTTTCCACCTAAATCCTACAAAATATAATACAAAAGAAATACACAAAACATATATACAAGATTGTGATATTTTATCTAAAAAGTGTTGAATTAAGTTAGTTTTCTCAATTTTTCCAAGGATACATTACGCCAGAATAACAAAACAACATCGCTTAAAATTGTCATTTAACAACACTTTTGTGCACTTTCTATGTGAGCGCAGTAGTACATAAGATTATATTCAACAATGTTTTTTATAGCATTATAGAAAGTAGACATTTAACAGCGCTCACTAAAGCAAGCGATGTTAAATGTCTACTTTCTAAATAAGACAATTTCTCTCCCAAACATTCTATCAAACACATGACAATCATATCCAACTCCACCACATTTACAATAGATTTGTTAAATCATCAACGACTTCAACTACATTCAACCTTAACAGATTCTAATATTATAAAATAACATGAGTAATGAGATCTTACGCAAATGGTTCATTCTTTCTCCTCCAATGTTCACCATAGCCAAAAACCTAGAACACCATGGCTGCATAACTTCACAACAAATACACAGATCATACTATTAGTGAAGAGAGAAATAGATGAGCTAAAATAAGATAACGATTTACCTTAAAGAGAAAAACCAAAAATCGATATGAAGAGAAACACCATAGCTGCATAACGATTTACCTTATGGAGAAGAAGAAAAGTAAGAGAAATAATAAACTGAGTGATATGTAGTATTGTGTGACATTTTGTTTTTGAATTTGAAAAGATTCCTGCTCACTAAAACGAGTGTTTAACAGCGCTTATTGGAGAACTGCAGTTAAATATATGGAGATCTTTAACAACGCTTTCTTCAATAAGCGTTGTTAAAGATAACACTTTTAACAATACTTATTGAAGAAGTGTTGTTAAATATATGAAGTATGACCTTAATAGCGCTTCCTTCAACAAGCGTTGTTAAAGATAACACCTTTAACAACGGTTTCTTCAATAAGCGCTGTTAAAGATAACACATTTAACAACGTTTATTGAAGTAGTGCTTTTAAATATATAAAGTATGATATTTAACAAAACTTGCTTCAATAAGTGTTGTTAAAGATAACACATTTAACAACGCTTTCTTCAATAAGTGCTGTTAATTTTCTTCTGCCTTATATTTAACAGCATTCAACACATAAGCGTTGTTGAATGAGTGTTGTTAAATATCAATTCTGGTGTAGTGATAAGTGCCATAAAAAGTATGTGAATGTTACGCATTTTTGGCACTTATCACCTCCACAGTCTGGGACCTATCAATCCACGATTGGAGACCTCGAGCTAAACCCCAACCCGACTCACTGTTGATGTTTTTGCGTACGGAAAATGAACCATATCGTTCAAGTAATAAAACTGGTAAATACCGGGATATCGTCCTCAGATAGCAAATCATATCTATATTATTCTCTAAAAAAGTAGATTGAGTACATATGTGCAAGGATTTGAATTGATGATGTTCATTGAATTGAGTTTATTTAAAATAATTAATTGATAGTGTATTTCTAATGTAAAATTGAAATGGTTGGGATTGACTTTCATCATTCCTCCTCTTTTTAACCTTTAGATTTAATTGTATATAATTTGTAAAGTTATAGATCTTGATGCAACATCTTTGAATCATCTGTATCAATTTATTGATTACAAAATCCTCAGATAATTAATCAAATACCAATTCCTTGGATATTCAACAAATTATCTAGCATTAAGTCCAATATAAAAACAATTCATACATCATTATCTATTCCTAGATCAATGATACATCAAGAAAGATTATCCAGTTTTGATTCTAAGTTGAACTTAGATCCAAGATTAAGAATCTAATAACTATTTAGAATCAAGCATTAAGCAAATGATAAAATTTCCCAAATCAAAATAACTGAATACATATTCGAATTGAATCTAGTAAATACAAGAGTTAGAAGATTACATTCAATCTCAACACTGAGAGATTTAGCCGCTCATCCTATGCCTTACAAAGATTAAACAATGTAAAATACAAGAGATCCAGATCTAAAATTGTTACCACAACTCTCTCCCCTTCTCTCTCGTGTTTCTCTCTCTAAAAAGCATGAAAAGTTGCTTGAAAACTGAAGGTAACCCCCTTCACATTCGTGCATCCGCCTATGTCTAATTCATAATTTTTGCCTCTCACTCAAGTTAGAGATTCTCGCTTCAGCGAGAGAGAGAGACAATTGTTTTGAATACATGTTCCTCGCTTGGGCGATAGGTGTGGCATGAGCGTGAGATCCATAGAGGGTTTGGCCTTGCACTCTTGGTTTTGTCGCTTGAGCGTCAGGTTCTCGCTCAGGCGAGAAGGCAAACTTTGGCTTGGGCGACCCTCTAGCTTGGGTGAGGAGACACTGCTTTTTTTCCACAAACTTCAATTTCCAGGTTCTTCAACCTCATTACCTTGCAAATGACACAACATATGTAAGCTTCCTAAGCAAGAAATAATTACTCTAGATTCTTTAGAGTTGTACAAGAATTTCATCATAACTAAACAATAAATGCCCAAAATTATATAATTTTTTTTTTCACAACATGGTACTTAACACTCACCCACTGCAACATATTTTGAATTTAATGGAAGTTTTCTATGCGATTAGCGGAGATTTTTAACCTCCACAATATAACTAGCGGAGGTTTTTAACATTCACAATATAACTAGCGGGGGTTTCAAAAACCTCCACAGTTATGACTTCTAGAAGCGTTTTATAGAGGTTTTAGAAAATTTCTAGTATCTATACATTTATTTGTGGAGGTTTTTAACCGCCACTATTTGTGGAGGTTTTTAACCTCCACTATTTGACGAGATTTCTATAATGTTTATCATTGAGACTTTAAACCTTCACTATTTGAGAATGTTAATTGTGGAGATTTTAAACCTCCACAACTCGAAATAACATATAGAGACATGTTCGAAGAGGTAAATATTAAATGCTTATAGAGGATTTCAACATCAATTTAATTTTATAATTTTCACAACTTTAATTTCATTAACTTGTAATTATTATTTAAATATACAATACTAAATACAAATGTTCTTAGGAATAATAAAATTTCATTGCAAATAACCAAGGTAGTGTAACAAAATTGATAGAGTTATAATTCAACCTTCATTATAAATCCAAATACACTATAAATCTCAAAAAATTAAAAGTAGTCTCATATAACACTTTAAAAATAAAATATGTAACAACTGATTAAGATATTTTCTTTCTCACCTCTTTCTCTCTTCTTAGTTTCTCTTAACAACCAAACAAAGCCTAAGAGTAATTATACATAATGGCTTGGAAGACCAAAGAATGTATAAGTTCCACTAGAGACTTACATCTCGATACAAGAATAAATGATATAAAAAGTTTATTATATATTCTCAACTCTTCGTGCGTTAAAGTTATTCCAACAATTTATTTCCAAAATCTTTTATCTATTATAATAATAGCATAATCAAATTCGGTTAAGTAGAAGGAGGTATTACACAATCAACTTCAAGGATTGATCATAAACTAGTTACAGCTAAAATCTAATTTCCCTAAGAAATTCTGTACTAGGAACATCTTGCACATATGAAATACAAATGGTCACTCAATATGTAGTTTTTGATGTCATAAAAACTACAATGTACAATATTTGGTTAGAGAAAATACTGCATTCTATTAAAGTTATTTTCCAACAAATCTATAACGAATTTAACTAGAGAATACAAGTTACTCATTAGAATATAATTTTAACACAAGCCAAAAAGTTTTTTATAATTTTAACACAAGACAAAACTTGCCGACCGAAAAAAAAGACATTGCATAGAATCATGGACGTTGATTTTAGTTGTGTTTGTTCACAGAGGGGATGCAAGGTTTAAGTGAGAAATTCATGTATTAACTAGGGGTGGCAATGTGGCCCGGTCCGGCCCAGCCCACCTTTGTCCCGCCAAAATAAGGGTTGAGCTGGCTCGTATTGTTAAAATGGCTCAAAATGTCAATCCGATCCATATTTTGCAGGGCTGGCCCATTTTCTCCCTCCAAAATGTACATAATTAAAGCTTTTAGACAAAAAATAATCAACATACTTGATAAATGTCTTTTAAAACAAAAAATCACAAACATAAGTCTACAATATTACAATAACAATTACAACATAACATCTTAGCTTAAAACTTGTAAATTCTAAAGAAGAAACCAACATAGTCTTAAACTTTTAGACTATTAGTTCACAATAAAACTTCTAAGTCATAAATTTCAATTTTTAAATATTAGATGATCTGTTGGAAGAAGATGCGTCCACTTTTCTATTATTATCACCATCAACGTCTTTGAAATCTTCTTCTTCATCATCATCAGCATTATGTATATGATTAAATTAATATATGCTTATAAGAATAAATAAATAATTAACTAACAAATATATGATCACTGTACTGAAAAAAATAAATTACTTTCACAAACAAAACCATTCAACCAATTCCGAGTACAAATCAAAACTTCCATATTTTTTGATAAAAGTCGACTTCTATACTTGTTAAGAACATGTGAACCAATGCTAAATGCATATTCAGATTCAACAGTTGTAGTAGGAATACAAAGCAAATCACGAGCCATAATTTAGATTCATAATTCATATACTAAATAATAGGCTACAAAACATACAATTTAGATTCATAATTCATATATATTTTGATTCACACAATGGAGAGTGATATTAAATATAATATTGTTTGTTCTTTTTTTTTACACTTGACACTATGATTTTTGTGTAGTAGTAGGATGAAAGCAACATGATGGTAACTGTTGTTGAGTGAATTATGTGTTGCAGGTTGAGATTAAATTTACAGGACAAGCAGTGGTACCAACACTAAGACTACATGATTTGGCAGAGTTATGGGTTGATACAATTTTCACATCACACAGAATTCCAATAACCATTGGGTCCTCAGCAAAGGATTTTGTAATGGTCTTGGCCTATGCTAGAAAGCTTCCTCGCCCTTCAAATTCACAATTTTAATGCACCTTCAAAACTCCATATGTCACTATATATGTTGCAAAAAATATATATGTAAAAAACTCCTCTCTCTCACATTAGTATCATTGTACTAATGGATCATTACATCCTCTCTAAAACCAAACTCATTCTCACATATGCTCTTAGGAATTTTAACAAACAGTTAGTATGCAAGTTTTAGTAAAACAAAAGTATATTAAACATAAAGAAGTAAATGTCAAACAAAACAGCTTTAACACAGAAACATTGTGAGATAATGGAATTAGGGTGTTAATGGAATAAGAAATTGAGATCAAACAAAACAATTTTAACATAAAATAGAACCTGAGCAGTGAGTAGTGAGCTGAAAAATGGATACTAAGAGAGTCTGAGATCAGTATGCTAAAAGAGCTGGAAAGTGGAAAATGGATTTGTAGTTTACTGGTTTATGGGGTTTATGGCTTTTTGCACAATGCAAGTCTGAAGTGTGAAGTGGTTTGTGGTTTATGCTAATAGAGAAGTAGTTTAATGGTTTGTGGTTTATGCTAAGAGAGCTTGCCCGTTGCTACACCCCACGCACAGCATAAGGTCACACACTTTAGTTTTTTTTATTTTTTAACAATGGCCCGCCGGGCCAGCCCGACCCGGCCCTCCTTGGTCCGTCTAAAAAACAGGCTACTAAAACGGGCTGAATATGAGTTTTTGGGCTAAAATCCTCAGCCCAATATGCTAAAAATAGCTATCCGAACGGGCTGGCCCGTCGGGCCAAACCCATATTGCCACCCCTAGTATTAACACTGGTTGTTTATATGAATACCATGTATTGTTCAATTTTTTTTAGTAAAACAACTATTGTTGCTTTAAAAAATAATTTGTGGAGACTCTCATGTATTTGACACCAATATAAAATTTTATCTATAACTTCTTTTGGCAATAAATATTAAATTTTGTAAGCATTGTATTTGACAACAATATAAAATTTTCTCTAGAACTTTTTTTTGGCAATAAATATTAAATTTTGTAAGCTGCATTTTTTATAGTAACCAACCATACTCTAAACTTATATCACATCTAAAAAAGAACACATACCACAATTTATTAACAAATATTTAAATTCGAAAGAGTAACTTTAGATTAAGCAGGTTTTTTGTAACAAGTTTTCCCTAAATCAAACTTGAATATGATAAAAACATTAGTAATTTCGTACCAAAATAAATATGACAAATTTACCTACAAAATTAATTTTAACTTTACACGAAAATTTAAATGTTATTATATTTTAAATTATTATTATTATTATTATTATAATTTAACACTTCAATTTATGTAATAGTTTAGTAATTATAATGATCATTATTTTATATTATTATTATATAATTGGTATATAATTAATATAATTTTTTTTGAAAAGAATGTGAGTCCCATTAAACTTATGACTGTAATCATAAAAAAAATGTACAAATAATATTTATATACAATCAATATATCATAAACTATTTATTTATATTATTTATACTTAAGAGTTAACAATAATTAAATATTAATGATAAATATTAGTTATACATTTTTATTAATTACCTAATTGTTTAAAACAATATAAAATAAAAATGTAAAACAATATAATATTCATTACCCTAAACCCAAAATTGTGGATCCCATCCACAACTTCCCTAAAAAAATAAACTATTTCCATAAATATTTTGAAACATATACTAAATATGTGATAGTGTAGTTTGACTACACTATCCACATAAATTTTCCAGCGACACTTATTAGGAGGTCACGATTAGTTCGATTTTTAATAGTACAAAAAATAAACATCTACTCAAGGTCACAATTAACCCTAATAAAAACTGTTAGATTGAACAAAATGGAAAAAAATGATGATGCAGTTTTGGAGAAAGTGCAATCTTTATTCACCATTAATATGTATATTTATCCATAATCAATATGCAGTATGTAGTCTAAGGTAATTTTTTTATTAAGCAATAATAAAACAGGATAGACAATATAGTTTTTTTTTGGGTACAAAGATAGACAATATTGTGACAGTATAAGAAAAACATAGTTAATAAATCTTTTTTTTTTTCCTCTTCTGTTTTCGAAATAGCGACGGGGAGAGGGATGAGCAAACTAACACATCGATATCAGTGTCTTAGATTTCCTTTCTCTCTCTGTGTGGAAGGACTAAGCCAAGAAAATCAAATTGCTACTTTTGCTCTTCTAGAAATTTCTACAATTCATTTTTCAAACAAATTCGTTTCTTTTATAGGGATTCGCACATTTTTTTAATCCCATTTTCTTCTTTCCACCATTTTCTCTCTCTCTCTCTCGATCTAGGGTTTATGCTTCCATTGATTTTTTAATGATTGATGCTATTTTGTTATTCGCGTTCTCATAACCCTATCTTTCGCTTACCCATTTCGTTTTTTCATAGTTTTGTTTCAAATCGTGAGGGTTCTGAATAAGGGGCTGTTTACATAAAAGTTTCAACTTTTTGGATTGAACCAGAAAGCAACCGTGAGATCAGTGAAGAATATAAGGATAAATGTAAATAGGGTAAGGGCATTGCACCCATTGTTATTTGGGGTTTGTGAATTTTTCACATTAGAGCTGGGAGATTGCATATAATCTGTTATTCTCGGAATTGGTTGTTTTTCAGTGATTTGGGGCAAAATTTGTTGCTGTTGAAGTTGATATGTGTAGTTATTGGAATTTTATGTCATGGCACCAACTTTACCTATAGAATTTGCTGGACAAAAGGAATCCAGAAAATACTCTCATTCACAAGTTATGGGAAAGTCTAGGAAGTACTCTAAAGGTTATGCTACTGGTTTTGTTCCCGATTTTCGTCACGCTGTAGAGACTATGGGTGAATCAGAAGGGTTAGGTAGCTCAGGTAGGGTTGATACAGAGATGACAGCATCGGCCAATTCATTCGCGCCGAGGAGGAAAGGTGTTAATGGTAGTTTTGATGTACCTTTGCAGCTTTTTCTGTTGTCGAAGATGTCTGGTTCGGAGAAAAAGGATTTGAAAATGAGGTTAAGTTGGGAACTTGAAAGAGTGAGAGAACTTAAGAAGAAAGTTGACAGTGTGAATTTGAACATGATTACATTATCTCCCTCTAGTGATATCAGGAGGGGAGGTGTGGGACAGAAGAGGCCTCAGTTGGAGAGTGAGCAGCACATAACAATTGAAGCATCAGTGCCACATGGCAAGAAAAGGCACTTCCCGGGACGCAGTGGTCCGAAGCCCAAGAAAAGCACGTCTGGTCGTTTTGAATATGTGAAACCAGCTGCACCAGTGAGTTCTTCCAATGCTACATTGTTGAAATCGTGTGAGACATTACTTAACCGTTTGATGACTCATCAGTATGGTTGGGTTTTTAACACCCCAGTTGATGTTGTTAAATTGAACATTCCGGATTATTTCAAAGTCATCAAACATCCAATGGATTTGGGTACTGTGAAGAGTAGAATAACTTCAGGTGAATATTCAAATCCTATGGATTTTGCTGCAGATGTGCGGCTGACGTTTTCAAATGCCATGACTTATAATCCACCGGGCAATGATGTACACATCATGGCAGATAATCTTAGTAAATTTTTTGGAACTAGATGGAAGCCAATAGAGAAGAAGATTCTTGCCACTGGTAGTCAGTCTGAGCCTTCAAGACCGATAACTGCCTTAATTGAAACTAAAATTCCTGATCGGAATCCTCCCCCAAAAAATAATAAAATAACACCACATGAAATTAATATTACGCCCGAGCCTGTTAAAAGAATCATGACTGGGGAGGAGAAGCATAAATTGAGTGTGGAGTTGGAGGCAATGCTTGGAGAGTTGCCTGAAAGCATTATTGATTTCTTGAAAGAGCATAGTCGTGATGCTGGGCAAACTGATGATGATGAAATTGAGATTGATATTGATGCTCTTAGTGATGATACCTTATTCAAATTGCGGAAGCTTCTTGATGACTATATACTGGAGAAGCAAAAAGTTCCGTCAAAATCTGGACCGTGTGAAATCGAGGTTTCTCTCTCTGTGTTTTTGTTTGTTTGTGTGCGTGCGTGCTAGCACATGTATAGGGTGGGTATCCACCTTTCTCTTGGCTTGAAACTTGCACTCATCTACAATTCAGAATGACTTTTTGTTGAATACAAATTTCTATTGAATTATGTGTTATTATCGTGATGATCATGCCTACCAAATTTAATCTCACATATATATGTGCAATAAGAGGGCAAGCCTTGGCCCAACAGTAACATTACTTGCCTTGTAACCCTCTCCAAACCCCACTAGGTGGTAGCCTTGTGCATTGGACCACCCTTTTATATATATATATACTAAATTATTATGTGCATGTCTGTAAATCATCCAGGGGTGTGCTTGTGCTCATGTAAACTTCTAACCTTTTTTTTTCCTGATCTTTATGCAGATTTTGAATGAATCAGGGTTTAGCAATTCATCAATTCAGCCATGTAAAGGTAACCTCCATTTCTTGTTTTGTAATTCTTTTATACCCCAAAGGCACAAAGGTCTATGATAATTGACACTGATTGTGATCCTTTATTTTCACTACACATGCAGGCATTGAACAAGTTGAGGAGGATGTCGACATTGTTGGTGGTAATGATCCTCCTGTTTCAAATTATCCCCCAGTAGAGATTGAGAAAGATGGTGTCAACAGAAACAGTAAATGCAGTAGTGAATCTGGCTCTTCATCCAGTGGTTCGTGTACTGCATAGTTTTGATATGTTTCAAGTTTCAGGATTTTTTTTAATCTTCAGATTGACGCATGTACAACCAGAATTTGCTCTTCATTCTGACTTCTCATTTATTGTCATACAATCCACTTTTGTAAATGAACTAACTCCTTAAACTATTACGACCTGTTTGTTTTTCTGGTTTTCTCCACTCTTCCATCTAAAGTTGGGTATAATTCTGATTATAACTTCCACAAAGTTTAGCACTTTATTTCACAAGATATTTCAATGTCAATTTTATTTGCAGTATTTATGACATCATTATCCTCTTTTGTCTCTTCTGTTTCCTCTCCATGGTCCCTTAGTCGCTTTTCTTGTGTATTATTAGTGAGCTATGATGAGGGGATTGTAGAAATATTATTGTGTGTACTTACAAAGTTAGGTAATTTTCAGTGTAAATTATCATTTACCTTTATTAGGAAATGCAAACCCCAAGCAACCACCCAAAACTACTTTTATATTTTGGTTCTTTCCGAGTATTTTACTTGTTCTCTTGTATGGTTGAACTTCTCGCTGACAACTAAACTTTTCTGTAACTTCACTTCTCATTTTCCTTTATGTGTCATCTACACTGTTGTGTACATCTGTTGATCTGCATTAACAGGGTTTGCTAGACATCTTGTGTTTGAGAATAATAGTTAGTAGTAAGCTTGTAAACTATGTAAATTAGTCTATGCTGTACAGTTTTATTTTGCCAGCTATGTAAAGTTAGGATGCAGTTACATAGTTAGTCTAAGCTCCTGCTCTATAAATAAAGTTGGCCTTTGTTGCAACAAACTAATCTTTCTGATAATAGAAAAGAGAAGCTTTCAATTATCAATTCTCTCTCTCTCTCTCTCACACACACACACAAAGACAAATTCATTTACATGGGTATCATGCCAGTCATCGCTAGCACTAACGATCCTGGTTCTCATGACACTGTTCCTTCTCCTTCTTCATTCACCACCTCTTCACCCATTGATGTCGTTCCTATGTGATCTTCTCCTCCACTTCTCACTATTTTGCTTCCTCTCTACCAAACTCGTAGAGAAGAAGTATCTCGTTTGGAGCCATCATGTAGAGGCAATTTTGAAGTCGAATCGAGCTGAGTGGTTCATATTCCTACTTGATATTCTTGATTGATTCGTCAATTCTGAGGATCAAGCTCATCGTTCTGTAGGGGTGGAAACAGGCTAGGCTATTTGAAAGAGGCCTATTACCTGACCTATAACAGGCCAAGTTGGGCTTTTTCCGTAAATAGACCAGTCTAAGGCTTTTTGAATAGCCTATTTAGCTTAACAGGTCAACCTTTAGGCCATCTAAGTCCTATTATGCCTAATAGATCGACCTATTGAATTATATTATATATTAATATTTTATTATACTATTTAATATAATTACAATTATTATATGAAATATCAATATAGAAAATATATACAAAATATAATTTATTTGTTGGTGTTAGATATGCCTATTTAAAACAATTATGTTAGCCTATTTAAAGGCATATCCATTAGCCTATCTAAATGCCTTATAGCAGAATTGGTTTTTAAATAGGCCATACCTAGGCCTTTTTTAAATAGGTAAATAGGTCAGGCCCATGCTATATAGGTTGGGCTTGTTTAAGATAAAGTTTGACCTGACCTGTTTCCACTCCTATCTTCGTGTTAATTCAGCTTTTCTAAGTTGGGAGGAGCAGAATCTGATGGTTCTTTCATGGATTCCAAACACACTTTCTGAGGATCTATGACCTCAAGTTGTAGGTTGCAAGCTTTCTTGGCAGTTATAGCAAGATGCTACTGAGCATTGCCAAGCTCAAACAAAAGCGCTCGGTCGACAATGGCGATCTCAATTTTTTTCCATCGCCATGGGTTCGAGCTCAATTTCTGAGTACTTTATGCGAGTCAAGGTAATTTTTGATTCTATTATTTCTACTGGATCACAAATTTCACAAACAGAGTACAAATTTAATCTTGGATGGGCTTTCTGAAGAATTTCAACCAATCATCACTTCAGTTGAAATTCAGAATGCGCTTCCAACTGCGAATTCTCTTCAATATTTTCTTCTCACATTCGAGGCTCGTCTTCATAATCATTCATCTCTGATGCCATGTTGGTGAACTTAGCTGTGAAATCTCCTTTGCAATCTCAGGCATCAACGTAACATGTGATGCCTTTCAGTCCTATGAGTTATGCTCCTTCGCCACAATACTTGCAATTCCATCCTGCTGGATCTCTTTCACACCTTCAACGCTGGTGGTTTCCATAAAGGTTGTGTCTCACTTTCGAGGTGGTGGTTATTTCTAGGAGTTTTGTTACCAGTTTGTACATGATTTCTCCTTCTGTTACTATGCATCTCCTGGTTATGGTGTATCATTTCCTCACCCTCATGGTACACCACTGGTCACACTTCATTCAACAAGTATATTGCACCTTACAATCCTGGAACTTCTCATGCACAGTGTTGTGCCCTTATGTCCTCAGGCCACTTATCATCATACTATGACTGCTTCCACTGGTGCTAAACCTAAATCCTCTGGTCCTACATGTTCCCTAATTCGGGTGCAACACTGCATTTGACTGTAGGTCCAACTCTTATTCAGGAGCCAGTTAAAAAATTCTCAGCTGATCAATATACTTGATTAATGGTGCTGGTATTTCCATTAGAGCTTGTGGACATTCTAAATTTCATATCTCTTAATCCCAGCACTATTTTGGCACTTAATAATTTGCTATTAGTACCATCTATCACCAAAAACATGCTTAGTGTTTCTTAGTTCTCTAGGAACAATTCATTCTATTTTGAATTTCATCCTATTCATTCTTTTGTCAAATGTCAGGGTTCTGATCAGGTTTTGCCTACCCTTACTCTTTTGCTTCACCTTTCGCTGCTCAGTGTTCTTTTTTGTCTAGTACCAGCAAAGTATTTAGTTTGCCTTTAAAACGTATTGTAAATACTAGGTGTAGTACTGTAGACCAACTATGATGGTTGGTCTAGGCTAGACAGTGGTATTCTGCAAACTAGTAAGTTAGGGTGCAGTCACACAGTTAGTGTAAGCTCTAGCTCTATCAATAAAGCTGGCCTTTGTTGTAACAAACTAATCTTTCTTATAGTAAAAGAGAAGTTTTCAGTGATCGTTTCTCTCTCACATACACAGAAACAGTTACATTTTCAATCTCTTTGCACCAATGGTTTTGATTGGTATTCTTGCTACGCTACTTATTTGTTTATGATCACCTCTTTTGCATGAACTGTATTCTCAAAATATTGTATAATATAATGTATTGAACAAAGTAAACATTTTTTTTGCCAATTACTTTCCTGTGATTTTATGTTAGATACCTGAGTAACAAACAAGAAAAATAGTAACTGTGATAGTTAATTGTAGCTAGTTGATTTCTGTCGGTGGTTAGTGGTTATAAGTGAGTTAGGGAGTGAGGGGCTTTACCCATTTTTTTATAAGAGAGGAAATAGAGGGAGAACCTGGTCTCTCAAATACTTGGAGTGGACTGGAGGAGAGTTCTGTAGTTCTCTGGTGCTGTTTCTCTTTGTTACAGTCCAGAGTTCATATCAAAGAACTCTATTTTTTGTTTAGTCTGTGGTCTACTTATGTCATTTTACTATTTCTCTGTGAATGAATTCGGGGGTTGGCTTATTCACACATGGCATTACAAAGTAGATATCAAAAGCTATGGAATAATTTTTTCATTTGCTTCTATAAATTCAGTAGATGCCGACAAATCTATTCTTGTCTTGTAATGGTGAAATTAGACCCTTGAAAATTAATTTTTCTGCATGCTAGAATCTGTTTTCTTGTCTGACTCACAAATATCGCATGGCAGATTCAGACTCAAGTAGTTCATCTAGTAGTGAGTTAGACACTGCTAAAGCATCAGAACCTCCTTGTACTACCAAGGTAATTGGGATATGTATGGTATCAGATGTTATGGTATTTGATAAAGTGCATTTTTCTTCTGCTTTGACTGGTACCCTTGTTAAAAACTCTGTATTTCAGGAAAATGTAGGATCTGGCTTGACTTTGGATCAGAACAGAGGGGATCCTCCTGGTAATTCCGAGACTGAAAAGGGCAAGTGCTCCACTTGATGGTGTTGTGTAACCATGTGCTTCTTTGGTATCTTGGCATTAGTTTTAACGAGGATGCCTCGGTCACTGTTGCCTTCTTTTGCTTATTATCTTCTTTTCCATGCAGATTCAATGACGGTGGGTGGCCACGTTGAGCAGAGTTCTGAGACTCAACCAATTACTATCGAGCAAGAAAACCATCAAGAGGGTAAGCTTGAAAAAGATGAAGAAAAATGTTTGCTGTTAGTTTTTGGGGCATGATCTCACACTCCATGCTATAACATTTTAGGGGAGAGTGCTCCATCTCAGAGGCAAGTCTCTCCTGAAAAGCTCTACCGTGCAGCTTTGTTAAGAAGCCGGTTTGCTGACACCATACTTAAAGCTCAGGAAAAAACTCTTGAAAAGGTTTGTTAAGATGGTAATGGTGTTAGTTATAGTTTTTATTCCCTTCGTGAATAGAACAGGTTTTGAAAAACTTCAGAGTTGAAGTGTTTAGTTTTTTGTCTCTTCCTCTCACCACTGTTCTATTACTGCACAGGTATCAGATTTTGTAATTATCATCACTTGCACCATTCATAAAACCTTTACCAACATTATTTCAAGTTTTATTTGAAATGCGAATTTTTAATTCCATCATGATTTCAGGATGAAAAGCGAGATCCTGAAAAACTTAGGATAGAGCGAGAAGATCTTGAAAGGCGGCACAAGGAAGGTGTGTTTTTTATTTTGAACCTTATAATATTTGTTTGTTCTATGGAGGTTATGAAATTGTCTTATAATGCTATTTCAGTTTTTCAAGCTTTGACTGATTTATAATTTTATTTTTTGTGTGCTTCGTTAGAGAAAGCCCGGTTGCAAGCAGAGGCAAAGGCTGCAGAAGAGGCTCGAAAAAAAGCCGAGGCCGAAGCTGTAGCAGAAGCTAAAAGGAAGAGGGAACGGGAGAGGGAAGCAGCACGTCTGGCTTTGCAAAAGGTAACTATAAAAGCTGTATTTAGTTAGGATGCAAATTCAGTTTCCTTAAAAGTTATACTGAAATACCCTTATTTGTAGATTGAGAAAACTGTGGACATTAATGAGAATAGTCAATTTTTAGAAGATCTAGAGATGCTTAGTTATGTAAATGGGAAGCAATTACCAAATTTCAAAGAGGAAACAAGCCCAGATCATATACAAAGATTGGGTAGTTTCAACCTGCCTGGAAATCCCTTAGAACAGCTAGGACTGTACATGAAGGCTGATGATGAAGACGAAGAAGAGCCGCCTCCGAGTGCTGCAGGGCCATCAAATGATACAGAAGAAGAAATTGATTGATATCTTTTAACTAATTAAATTGAACAAATATATATATAGGTGGTAGTTCTAAGGAAAAAATGAGGTAATGAAAGCTTATTTAGCAAGGGTATGAAGATTGGAACTGGTTGCCTCTTCTGATTAAGTTTATTTTCAAGTGGGGAATGGTTTCAAATTTACTTGGAAAGGCTTTGGTAGACCAATCAACTTTTGTCCAATTTTGCTTGTAAAAGGAATTCATTTATAAAGAGTTATATGCCTGACTTTGACAATTGTATAATATTTTTAGTGCCACTTTAAAATCCTTTATATTTATTTTTTCCTTGAAATGCATTTTAACTGCTTTTGCGACATAAATTAAGATCAAGAGAGCAAATCTGTCGTCTTATGCAGTGTCACTTTATATACATTGTTTATTATTTGTTGAGAAATATATTTAAATTAAAATTTTAATAATTAAATATTTTTCTGACAGTGGTGATACATGAAAAGATATTAATAAAAGATATCTTCTCCCATGTTAATGCAGTAGAGGTTGCATAATATCTAATAATAAAAGGTTACATAATACCTAATAATAAAAAGTTGTTAAAATTACTACATTTGCAAATCAAAATGTAATCATGATAGACACCCTTTGATAAAAAAGCCACAACAGATACAAAATTTTTACATTGCCGTAGTTAATTCATTGCACAGTCAAAACATGCAAATTTCTCATACTAACTATACAAGATTTTAAGCTCCTCAACTATACTAATGCATTGCAGCGTCAATCCTCAAATATACCCGCATCTGTTATTATAGAGGCTTCTGTCCCATTAACATGAAGCTGTTCTGAGGAATTACTACCTATATTGCTCAGAAGGCTGAAGTCAAAGTCATCATCATCATATTCATCCTCTTCTTCGGTACCATGATCTTGCTTTGCATCTTCATCTTTGTCTTGTTTGGCCTTTTCTGCTTCGTCCCTGGCTTTTCTTAGCATCTGTTGCTTGATACAATCTTCATATGACATTTCATACCAAACAGTGCCATTGCCAACGATCGATTTGTTATGACGTTCTGTCATCCGCTCTTGCTGGCTCTTTTCTGAATTCTTAGGCTCCCCCCAATAGTCGTAACGATATAGAGGATTCGTAGGATCATATTCGTCACCAAAATAACTAGCATCCACATACCTTCCTGGCTCTTCCAATGGCAGACCAAGAGTTTTGCGACTGAAAAGGGTGACAAAGAAAGGTAAAAAAAATTGTTACATTACATGAGGATTAGGTTTATAATATCAATACTGTACCAGCTGATATCTCTAAGCAATGCTTCTCTTTCCTCAAATGATCGACGCCAATGCATGTAGTCATACTCATCCATCTCGATATTGCGCCTCAATTTGTCAGGTTTGAATTCCTCACCCCTGTCCTTTGCTTCCTTCCACAGTTTTTTGTGGGCCTGCATCCAAAAGGCAATACCTCATACTTAAAAAGAGATGACAAAACTAATAGATAGAAACTAATGTGGAATTGAGTAGAAAATATGGTACTATTGAATTACAAACCTCTTAATTTATAAACAGAAGAAAGAAAACTACAATTGCTTCCAATGTATTCGAGAGAGTAGGACTCTCCTGTCCCCTCTTTCTGCAGGCCAAAATTGCCTACTTTTCTTCTCTATTACATTCATACACTACAGAGCTGCAAGTAACTAACTCTATGTCTTATTCTATTCCACCCCTAACAGTTTAGCTATTTTCTGTACTCAAGAATGGAACACTATTGAAGGTGAGCATCAATGTAACCGTAAGGTTGTTGTTTAGTAACATAGACATCATAAATTCAAATTCTAAAAACAACATCTATGCTTGTTGGGTAGGATGATGTATATTCACCTCCCCAGAACCTAATAAGAGAAGCCCCGTACACATGGAACAATATTCTTTCTATTTGACAGATTATTTTGAATAGCAGGTCAAAATAATATTGTCCACATGGTAAAATGAATTTCCATGGAGTAAGATAGATACGCTCTGAAACTTACCTATGTGTGCTTGATGCTATATATAGATATCCCTGAGCACAATTAAAAGGTGAAGGTTGTGTTAGGTAATCGACAATGTCAAATGAGCAAGAGCCACTGCATTTTTGCCTAGAAGTAGTGAAAATAAGTAAAGGTTTCCACGTTTGTGTGGACGGGTGTGGATGAAGAAGCTAGCTCGCCAATCTAGAAAACGAATCGAAACATGGAATATAGACACTCTTACATGTAAATCAATGAAAATAGCAAACAATGATTAGGAAGAGTAAATTTTATGTACCTACAAGAAACAGTAGATTGGTGAAAAAGCAACAAAATTAAATGCTTCACGTTTTAAGCTCTGGTACATTGGTAAGACAAGATCGAGAAATGAGGTGGGTATAATTGTAGATATGGAAGGGAAGAAGGATGTGGAGGATATAAAAAGCACAGGAAATGCGATCTTAGTCCTAAAGTTTAAAGCAAAGAAAGAAAGATAGGTTTAATATGATTAGTGTTTATGCACCTTGGATAGAGCTAGAAGAACATCACAACATAAATTTTTGGGAGGTGTAGTCTAGGGAAAATACCATTAGGGCTTGTTTGGGAGTTGGATTTTGGAGGGGAAGGAAGGGAAAGGGAAGGCTTGAGAGTCATGTCACAAGTGTATTTCATGGCTCCCAAGCCTTCCCTTTCCCTTCCTTCCCCTCCAAAATTCAACTCCCAAACAAACCCTTAGGAGAAACGATTTTCCTATGAGGTGATCTTAATGGACATGTAAGGAGGGATAATAGAGAATATGAAGGCTTTCATAGGAGTTATAACAAAGAGGAAACTATTCTAGATTTCATCTCAACTTTTGATTTTACAATAAGGGGTTAAGCCCATGAGCCTTATTATGAAGCTATAAGAGAAGATAATTGAGCTAAGGTTGAGACAAGAGGCACATATTAATGAAAATCAATTTGGTTTTATGTCAGCGAAGTTGACCATGAATGCTATATACTTGCTGCGACGATTGATAGAGAGATACGAAGGGAATCTTACATAATGTATTCATTGATTTTGGTTACATTCGAGAAATCAATGATATATATCATGAGATCAAAATCAATGTGAGAATACAAGATAGTATCTCAAAATACTTCTTCATTGCTATAGGACTACACCAAGGGTTAACATTGAGCGTCAACCTGTTTATATAGATCTTGGATGTGTTCACTAAGCATTTCCAAGAACCAGTGTCAAGATACATACTTTTTGTTAATGATATTGTGCTAGTTGGAGACTTGATAGGGGAATTAAATGGGAAACTAAAAAAAGTGGAAACAAACTTTAGAAACACATGACTTTAATATAAGTCGAAGTAAGACATAGTATATAGAGTGTAAGTTTAGCAAGAGATAGACAACCCCTGGTATACAGGTAAAATTTGAGAACATATCATAAGTCACTATATTTAAGTTTCTTGCGTCAATCATACAACACAATAATGAAATAGAGGGAGAAACCAAAGGATTCAAGTAAGGGTGGATGAAATACAGGAGTGCTCCAAGTATTATATGTGATTGAAATGTATCACTCAAACTTAAGAGAAAATTTTACTATACAAATATAAGACTCACAATGTTATATGGTGGGACTAAACGTTGGACGATAAAATATAAACAAGAGAATAAACTCATTGTAGGAGAGATAAAAATATTGTGTTAGATGAGTGGACACACTAGACAAGATAGAATTATTAATAAACACTTACGGAAAAAGTTGAGGTAGCTTTTATTGTAGAAAAGATGGTACAATTGTACCTTAAGTGGTTTGGACATGTGTGGAGGAGACTATTAAAAACTTCAATAAGGAGAACAAATCAAATGACAGTTAATCTAATTTCTAGAGGTAGGAGATGGCCAATAAAAATCGTAGATAAAATAATTAGGAAAGATATAGAAATTAATGTTTTTTAAATAGATATGATCTATGATAGAGTATTATAGTGTTGTTTGATTCATGTAGTCAACCTCATCCAATGGAACTAAGGTATGGTTCTTGTTTTTGTATGATAGATCAAATGCCATCTTGCAATTAAGGTTAAAATGAAAAGGAAATCTGTTTGATTACCATTAATTTTTTCTTAGAATTCAAGCTTAATCTATCAAGCCTAACGGACGGAGTTCACATTTTTTATGAACAGAAATTATTTGGGGAGCTAAAAGCAAATTTTACATTAGACTTAGGAGAAAAAGGTGCAAAACTTATATGGGAAAGCAGAAAATTGATAGATCAGAGGATGTAACTGTGGCCTGTGGGCATTCAAACAGTTATTTTTCTCGTGCTTTTATTATATAAAAAAATTTAAAAGCATCCATTGCAATCATTTTCCCAAAAACAATGGCACAAGGCGGTCCCACTAATAATGTGTGTAATATTACAGGAAGACTGAACAATGGCACAAGGCGGTCCCAATTATGTTAAACAATACCAACTATTAAAGGAAGGCTAAAAATAAGGGAAAGCTGACCTGATGCTCAGCAAATGCAGCTTCTAAGTCAAGCTCTTTGACACTTGTTTTCTGCCAAAGCATTACAAACAATAGGTAAGTAAACCAGCAACAACATTAGTGCAATTTCATAAGAATAGTACTAACCAGAATAGTTTTATCTACTAAGCTATCCTTGTAATAAACTTGTGTCTTCTGAACAGCATTTTTTTCATCAAATTCTTCATCATCAGTCAATTCTGACAGCTTTTTGCCTTTATATTTATCAGGGTTAACCTCTATATCAGTCAGAATCAACTGCTCAGCAACATTTATCTGCCACAACTGCAAAAGAAATTTAGTAGTGTTAGTGATGATGTCAAGGAAAAATTGCCCAAGCAAAAAGAATTGCAGAGATGCTGATGCAACAAATCCTGAAGTTTTATTTGCTTACACAATTTCACTTGTCAAGAAAATTGTTCTAGTTGAACATAGCAGAGGTTATTAAATGAAGTTATTCTATATTTCTATTATAAAACCAAGAGCTGTAAATCTAGTGGCACCAAGGACTTTTGCGTTTGGGACTGCATGATCCTGGAATTGATTCCAACGACCTAGAGCACATTGTCCACACTACCCTCCCAATTCACACACCACGTCTTAGAACCTTAGACCTCCTACTTCGTAGCCACAGAAACTGAAGTTACCCAAGTACTTAGACATAAACATTGCTGGAAAAACAATGCCTATACAATGCCAAGCTGCCAAACCAAATATTCATGAAAACAGAAAACAAACATCCCCGTATATTTCCAGTATGGAAGATGAAATCTTTGAATGGTACACATTACTCAAAACAAAAACCATTGGATCATATCTTCCATTTAGGTGAATGTTGCAACTGATCTACTAAAGCACATATTCACCCTTCTTTATGAGAACAGAAGTTATTGTATTCCTGTCAATGCTTATCGATGTGTGTAAAATTGTATCATATTTAATTCTTGTTTGCATGTATTTCTTAGCTCATTAAGGTTTTTAATTCCTTTATCATTATATTCTCACTCAGTGCAGATTAAAGCAAGGGTTGTTCCATGTTTTGTGCAGGTTTCATGATAAAATGACCCAAAAGATGTAGAATGCAAGCTAAAAGATAGGAGTAGCTAGATTGGATTGAAAAGAGAGCCAAAAACTGAGTGCAAGGAGCACATTGCAGAGAACCACAACCTGGGCGTGTATGGTGTCACACCCATGATTTTCACATAGGCAGAAACACGACTTGACCATGTGGGACACCATGGTCATGTTTCCCAAACTCCCAAGAACAGTGAAGTTCAAGGGAGATTGACGGCCTGGCTGTATTACCCACCACAGTCGAAGATTGACACCTTATCAGAATATACTTTATATATCAGTTTTATTCTTTTATGGATTTCGACCTATCTATTTAATGCTCATTACAACACATTTTTAGGGGAGCCACCGTTTCTTTTCTTCTTCTCATGTAATGTTATTCTTTTATTTCTCTTTTGCCTTGAATCTCATTGGATTATCATTCGCATGTGATTATTATTCTTTTATTCGAGGAAAACCTGAGAGGTGAACTCGAATATCAAAAATATAATAATTAGACTTACGTCCTAATTCACAATAGTATTTCGAGTGTTGTATTGGATTTACCACAAACTGTAATGGACTCCGTTGAGTGCAATTATCACGACAATAGAAATTAGATTCGACTGAAAACGAATTATATATCTCGAGAGAAAACACCATCGATTTCTAGGTACTTCACCTTCAATAACTTCAACTTTGACAAAAGGTGTTATCAATGAGGATTCGTTTATATTGTTGTGGTACCCCAAATCCTGGGAGTTTCCTTAATATGAACTATATTATATTTTTCGACCTTATTTTATCGTATCTAATAGAGGGTGAGCTTGATACAACAGTAAGGTTTTTGTTTAGTGGTCATGAAGTCACGAGTTCAAATCCTAAAAACATTCTTTCTGCTTGCAGGAGTAAGAATGCATACATCTACCATTCTCAAACCCCACTAAGTGGGAGCTTCATGAAATGACCCTTTTTTTTTATCTTATGATCTTATCCAATCTTTTCTTATCTTTCCTTTTTATTTGGTTATCATTACAATCCCCATCTTACTAACTATTTCCTACAAGTTTAAATGATGTCAAAAGGGGAAATTATCATGACTCACGGACAAGGACCATCATTGATGTGCATAGACTATTGACCAATATATTCACAAATGGATAAAATTAAGTTCAACAAAGGAGCAATGAACAGTCCACCACAATGATTCCTGGCAACGTTTTTAAAGAAATTATTTTGTTATCAGAACACACCTTATCAACGTATGGGTGATTTGACAATAGAGGGGCATCCTCCGGCTTGTCTTTTGGATCTCTTCGAGGCACGGGAGGTCTACCACAGTCACGCTGCAAAATTTAAATCTCATTAGAAAACCGCTATAGTTGACATGTTTAAATATAAAACATGGGAGTGGGAGAGGTTGAACCTCAGTTAATATTTAACAGTCTTCATTGAAAAGGAAGTAATGATTTTGTAACAGAATAAGTCTTGCTACCACCTCTTTCAAAAGCCTCAACTTAAAACAAATGTGTACAAAATAAAGTTCGATTAATCAATCTGGACCTAATCTGTTGAGAGAAAATAAAAAATGTATATAGAACCACGATTTGTACAATAGTATCATCAAAGTATTAGCATGTGATCCTTGATTATAATAAAGGTAGTAGAAACAAATACTTGCCAGAACCAACTTCATTCAAAAATGTGTTGAATTAAATAAAACTAAATATGGCCAAATCCTTTTCTTTTGCGGCAAGATTGGGCTGGTTTGATATAATAGAAGGAAAATCACTAACCCGTAATTCATCTTCGTTAGTATCTTCATCACGGTGAAATATTGGTGGGAAGTCAAATCTATTAAAGCTGAAAAATGAAACAGATGTTAAAATTGAAACATCAATTCTGATCAATTTAGGAATGGTTGTAATAAGAAGGGTGATGGCAAGTCGAACATCACAAGCATAAAGTCATACATTAGATGATCTATATTCGGTTCGAGAAGACGAAGTTCGATAGGAAATCGAAAGCGGTAAGGGTCTCGCTTTGCCTGCAAAAAATAAGAATGTAAATGAATTAATTGGGGATTTGCTAATGACATCCCTTATGATTTGTTTGTGAGTTGAGTTTTGGAGTGGAATAGAGGAAAGAGAAAGGAAAGGCTTGAGAGCCATGAAATACAGTGGCGAGATGACTCCAAAGTCTTTCATTTCCCTCCAAAACTCAACTTGCAAACAGACCGTTAGGGTAGTGGCTATAGAACAAAAAAAACAAAGTATTAAATAAATAAAAGTAGTGAGCAACTGCGTGAAAAAGAAGGAAAAAATTGGTAAAATAATATTAATACATGTTCAGCTATAAGTTTCTAATTCAGAACATGAGCATAACAACATCAACAAGATACTACAATCTTGTGAGTGGTAGTATACGATAGAAGCTTAATCTCTACGACAGACAGTTCAAATGCCCAAAAGAAAAGAATGTAAGAAATACAGGTGAATATTTAGTGACAACAAACAAGGGAAATTCTCCACTACTGACTGAAACACTCACTGTAATTTCAACCATGACAGGCATTCCGACTTTTACATGGTGGCGGATCCAAAACCAATCATTGTTCTTTATGGGAACCCACCTAGAAAACACCATGGTAAATGAATTTTCAAGAAGAACACTTGCATAAAAATTAAAAAAGCTCAAACAGTAACATTGAAATAGACAAAAATGATTTAGAAGTAAAGCCTCCAAGTAACTGATGACAACATGTAAGGGAAGTTCAGATTATGGTTTACTCTAAGGGGTACAAATGAGATATTATGGTTTCCCTCTGGTAAATAAACTACTAATCCTTTATCTCTACTAAAATAAAATAAAAAGTCCAGTGAAGTCCAAAGTTCGTGTTTTTATGACTTGTTCCTGTCCCTGGTTATGGATGATGATGGAGCATTATAAGTGCTACAGATGTTTATAATGTTGCCTTTCCCATTTTAGAAAAGTCATCTTGTATTCTTTTTGTCCCTCAGTATATAGATTATTGTATGCAGAATAACCTTATACTTCCTTAAATTCTAGTCAATTAGCAAGATTATAATAGTGGAAGCAACTTGATATCACTTGAGTGGTACTCCAACACCAACACCCTATAAAGAAGGTATTTGAAGAAGCCTAAAAAGACCAACTTGAGGAATGGTAGTTACCCATCATGTACCCCACCAATGTCAATAAATGCCCCTTGATAGAGATGCACCATTTTCACCTCCCCTCGACAAACCTGGATCAAGAAAAGTTTAAACTTAATGATGTGAATAATAATTGAGCAGTATGCTGCATTACATGAGTGGACACGCTAAATAAGTTAATATTAGAAATGTATGCATTAGAGAGAAAATTAGACTAACTACTATTGTAAAAATGGTGGTAGAATCGCGTTTTAGGTGTTTTGGACATGTGCAGAGGAGATTGGTAGTAGCCCCCATTAGAAGAGTAAATCAAATGGAGATTAGTCCAATTCCAAAAGGGAAGGGAAGGTCAAGAAAAACTATAGGCGAAACGATTAAGAAATATTTAGAGATCAATGATTTATCAATGAACATGATTTATGATAGAGCAATGTCGTTCGAATATGGGATTTAGGCTTGATTGTTGTAATTACATGTAAGGACAGAGATGGAATAAAGCCAAAATAACTGTCAAAGTTGAGACATCATAAGTGGGCAAAGCAAAACAAAAATCAAATATGGAGATATGATGTAGCAATCAATGGGTAAATACAGTTACTCAAAAAATTACAGAAAAGGAAAAGGTAGAGCGTAGAACAATTGCTAACAGTTAGCACAACAATTAAAAAAATGCAACTAACTTTCATGTTGTCATAATTGAAACCGTGATCAAGCAGACCTCCTTAATGGTCTGGGCCATCCAAATGAACTTAGTTTCTTCATGTGGCTTTGAAGGCTATATCATATTTTACACCTATAGACGATATGAATTCATAGCAAGCATTCTTGTAATGCAAACATGCTAACATAAAATTTACATACAACAGAGTAGCGTGCTTCATAAATAAATAAGATGAGCTAAACAACTTACTTGGCCAGGATAATAGAACGGAAGCTCATACTGCATAAAAAATTAAAAAACAAAATGTGAGCACTATAAACATGTTTTCATAACCCCACATACACACACAAAAGAAAGAAGAATCACAGACCAAATCTTACCATGCCCTCCTTGTAGTCCTTCCCTCTTATCCTCCTACCAGCGTAATAATCTTGGTCTTGCTGTCACAAAAACAAACATCAATCAGTAACCCGCATAATATAAACCAAAAAATTACAAATTAAAATTAAAAACAGAGAGTAAATATCCAAATTCATGCATAAGGAAAAATTGCGACAAAAAATCTCAACTTGATCCATAAAAATTTTAAATGTTGGTCAAATTAGTCCGTTACTAACAAATTTTAAAGACATGTTAGTCCCTAAAATAGACTACTTTGACTAAAATTTCAAATCCTAAAGAAGTTCATTTTTCATTTGTTAGTGACTAAGTGTCTTTGGAAACATCCCGCAAGGAGCTTATAAAAAAGACAACTAGCCCCTATCAGACAAAAAAATAAGCTACATGTTGGTGTTTTGTAAAGGAGCTTATTACATTATGCTACGAGCTTATAAGCTTGTATTTAATGTATTTGATAAATTACTTGACATAGCTTATGAGTTTATAAACGATGAGACTACCTCATTCTACAGCTAGCTAGCTTATTAGCTAATATCATCAAACAGTTCTAATTCAACCAACTAGCTTATCGATCTGAACTTCTAACTCTCAACTTATAAGCTTCCAATTAGCTTATAATCCTTCAGCTAACACTAGTTGAGTCAAACAGAGTGAAATTTAAGGGCAAATTGATTAAAATAGCAAACATAGACTCCACTCAAAAACAAAAAACAAAAATGGTTGTAGCATTGTATTGGTGTGAAAACCTTATAAGACTCTTCCTCCAATCTATCTTTATTAGCCTCCACCCACTCACTATACTGCTTCAAAAACATCTTATACCTATCCAAACACATATCATTAGTTTCAGTCCCAACAATACAATTTTCCAAATCCTCCAACTTCACTCTCTTAGCCAACAACTTATGTGCTTCCCTTATATATGCCAACTCTGTCCTATCAACCTCCCACCCTCTCGGCGGCCAATCACGCGGCGGAATCATCCGAAACACCACCGGTCCAACCCAACCGGTCTGAAGAGGCTCTGGAATCTCTCCCTTAATCTCATATTGCTTCCGGTAATACTCCTCCTCAGTTAAACCCATCTCTTGCCGTTTCTTCTCACGGTACTTCGGAGATAGCATCTTGAACGCTTCAATCGCTTCAGGAGTTTTGAGAGGAACCTCTTCTCCTTCGTTGAGTGATTTTCTTGCGAAATCGGCTTCGGGAGTGAGGATTTCTTCCCATGGAGCCCAACCTCGTTCTATCCAATTGCGCCTTCGCGCTTCTTCTTCGCTTTCTTTGTCGTTGGGGCCGAAATTCTCCTCGAAGGATTCGTCGATGGGGAACTCCTCGGAGCTGAAGGATTTGGCGGTTAGGTTGTTGCGGCGGAGGAATGGGGGAGGGTGGCGGCGGAGGTGGAAGGTTTGAGAGGAGAAGGAGGAGGAGGAGGAGGAGGAGGAGGAGGAGGAGGAGGAAGGGTATTTTAGGGTTTTTGGGAGAGTGAAGAGATAAGAAGAGGTTTGAAGAAGAAGCATGGTTGAAATGGAACTATGAAACTAACTTCAGCTGCAGAAGAGAAGAAGGTTATTCTTTTCTTCTTCTGTTTGAGATTGAGCGGATAAAGTTTGTATCCTCTTTTATTTCAAAATATTTATAACTCAAAATATTAACCTTCATTTTATTTACTTTTTGATATAATTAATGACTTCACCCATAACCAAATAATTATTTATAAAAGTGTCTTTATAAATTAAACATTTCTCCTTTTGATTTATATTAATATTCAATGAAATCTTATATCGTTAACTCAAATCACGAAATGATTGATTCCTTACTATAAGGAGAGTAGATATCATTGGTAGTACCAACAAATTTAATAGTTTTTGTTTTTAGATTAAACAAGGTTGATAAAGACAAAAATAGAAAGTAATTCAAGTAATTTTAAAACTCTCAAAATAGTTTTTAGATGGACTTATTAAAGGAGTTCTTTAAACATAGAATTTTATATAATAGAGAAGTGATTGAAAACTTGTATATTTCTCATTGTAGAGTTCGGTTCAATACAACCATATATATAGGTAACTCTAGGTTGCTTGAATAAGAAAGAATCTGGTTAACCAACTCATAACCGAATAACAAACAATGATCACATGTTGAAAAAGAATTATCAACACGTGCTTAATGTGATGAATGTGTAATATGAGTGATATGCAATCTGGCCATTCTGCTTGATGCTTGCTCTGCATAAGACTCAATCTCTGCTGTAATTCCTGCTTCAATTCCTAGCTGCAATCCTAGTTTGATGTTTTAAGCTTCCTGCAAAAGGATTAGTAGCAGGGCAAAATATGCATACAGGTTTATTACCCTCCCTCAAGCTGGAGACTATAAGTTTAATACTCCCAGCTTGGACAACAAGTGGGTGAAAATAGATGTTTCTAATGCCTTTGTAAAAATGTCAGCCACTTGATGTGTTGTATGAATAGGGAGTAAGTGATAAAGTTTGTTTTGTAAACGTTCACGAGCAACGTGAAAATCAATTTCAATGTGTTTCGTACGTTCATGGAATATTGAATTTGCTGCAATATAACGAGCTGAATTGCTACCACAATATAGAAGAGCAGGTTGTATGAAAGGAACTTGGAAATCAAGTAATAGATAGGTTAGCCATTGTACCTCACAAGAAGGCAGAGTACTCTGCTTTGGATGATGAACGTGAAACAGTAGTTTGTTTCTTGGATTTCCAAGAAACTAAGGAGTCCCCTAAGAACATACAATAGCCTGAAACTGATTTACGAGTATCTAGGAATGTAGCCCAATCAGAATTAGTGAAGCCCTTGAGTTGAATTGTGGAACTTGTTGGGTAGAAAAGGCCCTGACCAGGGCTACCCTTTAAGTAACGCAAAACTCTTGTGATGGCTTTGTAATGATTGGTAGTGGGATTACCCATAAATTGGCTCAATTGTTGTGTTGCAAAACTGATATGAGGGCGTGTGTTTGTTAAATACAAAAGCATCCCTACGAGTTGCCTGTAGAGCATTGGGTCATGAAAGGGGGTGTTATCATTTTGGTGCAGTGGTGTAGTTTTGATCATTGGAGTAGGCACAAGTTTAGAGGCTAAGTAACCAGTATCATTAAGAAGATCCAAGGAATATTTTCTTTGACATACATTGATTCCTAGCTTGGATATTGAAACTTCTAGGCCAAGGAAGTACTTAAGGGTACCTAAGTCTTTGATCTTGAATTTATTATCCAGAAATTGTTTGACATGGTTTATTTCATGGGTGTTGTTGCCTGCTAAAATGAGGTCATCTACATATATGAGCAGAGCAGTGTAACTTGAGGAATGTTTCTTGGTGAAGAGAGAATGATCATGATGGGATTGAGTGTAACCCAAGGATAGCAGGGCAGCAGATAATTTAGCAAACCACTGCCTACTTGCTTGTTTTAATCCATAAAGGGATGTGTTTAATTTGAAAACAAGGTTAGGTATGGTGGATGTAACCCCTTGAGGAAGAGTCATGTATACATCTTCATTGAGGTCACCATGTAAAAACGCATTATTGACATTTAATTGTTGCAATGTCCAATTCTGTGTGGCAGCAATAGTTAATAAAATCCTATCAGTGGTGAGTTTCACCACTGGTGCAAAGGTCTCATTATAATCCAAACCTTCGGTTTGGTTGAAGCCTTTGGCCACAAGCCTAGCTTTATGCCTCTCTATAGACCCATCAGAGTTAAACTTTAGTTTGTAGACCCATTTAGAACCAATGATTTTCTTACCAAGGGGGAGAGGGACAAGGGATCAGGTTTTGTTAAGATCCAAGGCTTGAATTTCAGCATTCATGGCTTTGATCCATGCCTCAGACTGGATGGCTTGTTTGTATGTTTTGGGTTCATAGTTGGTAGTAAAAGATAGGCAATGATGTAAGTGGTTATGAGATAGAGTGTGGTAGGAAAGGACAGTCTCAAGAGGATGTTTAAGTTTGTGCGGAGTGGTAGTAGGATGAGTGGCTAATATGTTGCAGTGGAAGTCTTTGAGATATGTAGGTGGGCAATGAGTTCTCTGTGATCTTCTAAGCTGAGGTGATGAGTTGGAAATTTGTGTCTGGTTACTAACAGGTGGGATGTCTACAGGGGTTAAAGGATTAGGACAAGGCAATTGTTGTTGAATGGTGCAGGGGATAGGTATAGAGTGGTCATCAAGGTAATGTGCAGGGTTAATGGTGTGGTTTATAGGTTTTAGGTTAGTCTCCTTAGTTTGGCATTGGTAAGGAAAAATATGTTCCTGAAATCTAACATGTCTAGAGAGGAAAATTTCTCTTGTGTTTAGGTCATAGAGAAGAAAACCTTTGGTGCCATTTTTGAAGCCAAGGAAGATGCATTTCCTGGCTCTAGGATCATGCTTGTTTCTATGGTTAGCAAGAGTTGTGGCAAAACATAAGCTACCAAAGACTCTTAATGAGTTGAGATCAGGAGTGATGCCAAAGAAAAGTTAATGAGGGGATTTTTTGTCCAAGACAGGAGTAAGCAACATGTTCATGATGTGAACAACATGAGTAATAGCATAGCCCCAAAAGGGTTTAGGAAAATTGGACTGGAAAAGAATAGACCTAGCAATGTTTAGGATGTGCCTATGCTTTCTTTCTACTGTGGAATTCTGTTGTGGTGTTTCAACACATGAAGTTTGATGTATGATGCCTAATTGGTTGTAGAGAGTAGGCATGTTAAATTCAGAGCTATTATCACTACGAATTATCTTAACCTTTCTGTCATATTGAACTAAAGCCATTTGTATGAAGTTGTGAATAAGGGTCCTGGTTTCAGTTTTAGCATACATAAGGAAAATCCAAGTGTATCTAGTAGAATCATCAACAATTGTAAGAAAGTATTTGTATCCATCCAAAGTTGAGGTGCCAAAAGGCCCCCAAATGTCCATATGGACAAGATCAAAATATAGAGCAGTGCAAGTATTGCTAGAAGAAAAAGGTAACTTTGATTGCTTAGTAAGATAGCAAAAATCACAAACAATATTTTGGTCAAACTTAACATATGAAAATTGTTTATGAATGTTATTGAGGACAACTTGTGATGGGTGTCCTAGTCTAAAGTGCCATAGATCAAAATTGTTAGATTTATTGATGTGTAATTGATTGATTTGATCTGAGGCATAGGTTAATGACTTCCCATTTTTGGTGAGGATGTACAGATTGTTGGTGGCTTCAGCATAACCAATCATCCTCGAGGTAGTCATGGAGAGCAATTGTCAAACACAAGCTTGCATTGAAGTGAGGTGGCAAGCTTATGAATGGAGACAATATTGTATTTGAATCCAGGGATATACAAGGTGTTAAACAGGCTAAGAGAGTTAGATAATCTAACAGTACCAGAATGTTTAGCAATAATTGTCATGTTGTTTGGCAATTTAACATATATAGGTTTAACATATTTATAGCATGCAAAGTTGGATAGATCATTAGTGACATGAACGGTTGCACCACTATCAAGGATCCAAGATTGTTGTGTTAGGATGTTACCTGAGATTGGATGATCATCCCTTGGTTCTTGGCTGAGGTGGTTGATGTTGTGTTCATGATCAATGGTTAATTGTCCAACTTGGCTTGCTTGTCCATCACCATCCATCCTTGCCTCTTGCATCTGGTTGTTCTTGTTCTCTGTTGGAATGGAAGTAATAGTGTTGATGGATCCACCAGTGGCATTCTTGGACTTGAACTTAAAATTTGGTGGAAATCCATGCTTGAAGTATCATGTCTCAGCTGTGTGCCCCTCCTTCCCACAGAAAACACAGATTTTGTTGTTGTTTGTTTGATAGGTTCTGGCATAGTTCCATGTACTTCCTCCTATACTAAACCTTTGTGTACTTTTATTGGATGTTTCAATGATATTCTTGCCTGAATTCTTGTTGAATGTTGGTCTCCAAGCTTGGTTTGTATTGACAGAGTTTACAATCCCCTTTCCTTCACCATTTGATGTGTCTTCTTGTTGCCTTTTTTGTTGGAGAACTAAGGAGAAGACTTTGTTGCTTGATGGCAGGGGTTCCATCAGCAGAATCTGAGTCTTCATAGTGTTATAGGAATCATTAAGTCCCTTAAGAAAACACATGACAAACTCAGATTCTCTGCATTCTTTCATTAGTTTCAAGAGAGGGCAATTTGAACCATTACTGCATAACAGATTTGGAATTGCCCTCAAGGTGTCAAGATCATCCCATATGGTCTTCATATCAGTATGAAAAACATAAACAGTTCTATCACCTTGCCTCATAGAATAAATTTCTTGTAAGATGTCTGAGGTTCTGAAGTGATCGCCCTTAGAAAATCTTTCCTTAAGATCTTCCCACAGATCTTGTGCATTGTCTATGTAAACGATGCTTTGGGAAATTTGTTGGGTTCGTGACCTTGTTATCCATGATACAATCATGATGTTGCATCTCTCCCAAGAGTCAAAGGTTCACTCAGTTTGTTGTGGTATTCCTATTGTTCCATTAACGAATTTGAACTTGTTTTTGGACATTAGAGCCCTCTTCATTGATCTGCTCCATGAAGAGTAATTTTTGCCATCTAAAGGAGGTGATACCAAGACAAATTATGGGTTGTCACCTGGATGGAGGTAATATGAGTTTGTAGGATTTAAAGAAGGATCAACGAATTGTGACATGTTGTGTGTTGTCTTTGAGCTTGCTTCCATGTCTTGGTGCTTTCTTGGCAACTATTGCAAAATGGTTTCACAGCAGAGCACTCAAAAAATGAGTGCTCTGATACCATAAAAGAATTCTTTAAACATAGAATTTTATAGAATAGAGAAGTGATTGAAAACTTGTATATTTCTCATTGTAGCGTTCAGTTCAATACAACCATATATATAGGTAACTCTAGGTTGCTTGAATAAGAAGGAATCTGGTTAACCAACTCATAACCGAATAACAAACAATGATCACATGTTGAAAAAGAATTATCAACACATGCTTAATGTGATGAATGTGTAATATGAGTGATCTGCAATCTGGCCATTCTGCTTGATGCTTGCTCTACATAAGACTCAATCTTTGCTGTAATTCTTGCTTCAATTCCTAGCTGCAATCCTAGTTTGATGTTTTAAGCTTCCTGCAAAAGGATTAGTAGCAGGGCAAAATATGCATATAGGTTTATTACTTATATTCAATTTTAATGAAACTACATATGTTACCTCTCTCATTTTTACGATTATACATATTTTCCTTTGATTTAACATTGTTAACCAAAAGTTAAAGTGAATAAGTAAAATACTAAACTACCTTTTATTTCAAAAACACAACTCTTCTTTTCTTTTAACACAGTAAATCATAAACTAGGATTCAAATAAATCGAATCAAATTTGAGAATTGATTATCTTGTGGTCAAAAGGTGAGTAAAAACCATATCCCATTTTTTTATTGTATTATCATGATTTCTATTGTTTTCATCTTCCATGTTTTCTACTATATTCTCATCTTTTAGTTTTTCGATTTTCTGTTGTATTTTTATTTTTCATTTTCCCAATTCATTGTACCCAATTCTTGTGTTCTGACTCTTTAGAAATGGCAATAGGACGGGTCAGAATCGGGTTTGCACTTATCTAACCCCAACCCAAATTTCAAAACCTGAACTTGACCCTAAATTAATTGGGGTTGAAAATAATACTATCATTCCTGAATCTGTCGAGTTTCGAATAACTCGAATTCGATGAGAAACCGAAATCTCTATAATTATATATAAATGAGATATTATATATAAATTAGAGATATAAGGCTCACCACTTATTTATTTACACATTAATTCCTTTTGTTGATGTGTACAGGAGTCATACTTCTTGAATATATTGTGGTATTGGGTTTAGAAATCAAGCACTTATAGAGAGAGGTTTATTGTATTATATTAAAAGAATTAGTCCATTTCCTTGGTTACCAGTGAAATCTTCTTCATCTGTAATGCATTGAACCATTGTTAAGAATAATTAGTTATTGCAATATTTTTTATCCTCTTGTTTGTGATATCTCCTCTATCAATATAGAAGATGAAGCATGCAATCTGAAGGAAAGAATTGAGAAGATTAAGATAGTCAATTTAGATGGAAATTTTGTAAATTCACCTAAAAGATAACTGTTGTAGAAAAAAGGTGAGTCTACGCTTGTTACCTCTTATATTCTGTTGTAGAATGGGGTGAGTTTGGGTATGGTTTCACTTCTACCAAATTCGAACCTGAAAGTTGAATTTGGGTAAAATCCAAACTCAAATCGAGTAATAACAAAAAATTTCATTAAAGTTTGGGTTGAGTTTGGAGGGGTACTCATGAGTTCGGTTTTCCTTATCATCCCTATGACTCTCTAAATTTACAATTCTTTCAAGCATTTTTTCATTTTAGTTGCGAGAAATTGACTTCATTGTGTACTCAATTGGTAAGCCATTGGATGCATGACTCAAAAATATGTCAATTGTAGCTTAAACAAAACATATCATTGAAATTATATATTCAACTTTTTTTGTTCCACATTATGGTATTAGGAAACCACTTGCACAAAGACATTCAATTTAATTCCGTTATTGTTGTTATAATTTTTTATATGTTATTTTTACTTTCCCATAGTTGTTTGAATTAAATTGTAGGAAAGTAAAATAATATTTGTTCTTGTTTTTTCATTTACTCATGTCCAAATTTAATTGATTCAAGTGATATTTCAATCATGTTGTTTTTCTAATAGGGAGAGTATCAACCAAATTGACTCCCCCCACCCCATGTTAAAGAGGCTACCTAGAAGGATGCAAGGAGATCACACACATATAGGTGTAGCACTTATAATGAACTTGGACATAACTATCACACTCGTGAGTAGGGATTGCAACGGGTACGGGCAGGCGCGGGTAGTTCTTTCCCGTGCCCAAACCCGTAATATTTGCGGGTATCCGTGTGGGTAACAGGTATTTGCGGGTATCCAACAGGTTTTTAATTTAAATTATAAATTTATACAATTTATAATAATCAATATGTAAAAATAATTGTTACATGAATAATATGATATTTATATGATAAATTTATGATTATAGTCAAATATGTGTAATTTATTGTGAAATAATAATAAAATATATGATATATAATATTAAAATAATAATAAATATATATAAATTTGCGGATTTTCGCTCCCGCCCATAAGCTATTATTACGAGTATCCGTTACGGGTATTTTCACAGATACTTACGGGTTGGATTTTTTTGCCATCCATACTCGTGAAAGAACTCCAATCCAAGGAAAAAAAAAGAGAAATATTGTCATGCAACAATATCTGCTAATTTGCTTTGCATTGATTATGCCTTACTAAACTCAAAATACAAATTCAACACATGCTTTTAATGTTGAAGTGCAAGATGCAACCTCATGTATAAAAGATGCACTTAATAAACTTGGATTTAAAGGTGTTTATGAAATTTCTACTAAACAAATACCATTTTTTCCAGGAGAGAATCATTAAACAATAAGGTGAGCTATGTTATAAAAGTATACATTGAAAAAGGAAGCAGACCAAAGAAAAGTATATTATAATAGTTGCTAATAGGGATAATTGTTTTTTTGTTTAGACGGTAGATAGTAGTGTATGTATATATGTCTTCAAATATTTGTCTCTATGAAAATAAATAACTAAATACTAGTGTTTTGTATCAACTTATGAAAATAATAATTATCTAATAATTGATGTTAATAAAATTTGTATGGGTTAGAATTTCACTTTTAATAATTTAGCATTATTTTTACGCATAAACCAATTTTAATAACAGTTAATATTTTAAAAATAATTAAAAAGAAAAATTAATTTGTGATAACTACTTTTATAATTGATAAAATTTATCGTGTTTTCATAGACTTTTCCTTTAAAATATTATTATCACACTAGTCAAATAAAATAGTTAAGAATGAAAAGTTTATCACAACTAAATCTGACAAATAAATTTAAAAGATTATGTACCCAAAAAAAACCATTATCGAGCAACTAAATAGGTTTTATACATTAATTTCCTTCACTTGTTCAATGTGATGCTCCATTTCCAGCGTTGAATAATATGCCAATATTAATTACCCCCTTACTTGTTCACTGTAACTGTCCATTTTCTTATATTGTTCGCTATGCTCACATTAATTTTCCTCATTTTTCACTTAACAATACCTGAATCTTATGAAGCAAATTGATTATTTCATTATTATGCTCGGAGTAAGACTCATCTACATTAACATATAAACAAATTGTATTTTATAGTGTATTTTTAAGACTAAAATTGTAATTTTAGAGAAAAATAAAGGTCATAAATATTATTCTTTTTTAATTTTTTAGTGAATTTTCCTACAAAAGTCTTTCCAGTATTGGAGATGAGTCTAACCATGTGCTTATATTTTTGCAAGAGGATTTAATACAAATATATATGAACACTACCAGAATTCAAAGAATTTCTTACCCTGGACACTAGAATGAAATGATGGAGTTTACTAAACACATTTTAGAAGATCTAGCATGAAGTATGATAATTTTGTAAAAGTAAAAAAAAAGAATGAAGTAAAATGAAGCAGAAATTATAAATTTGCAACAATCAAATATAACATTTCATTTCTAAAAGTATAAAAGTACATCATAATTGTTTTATACGAGTTTTCATATTTTAAAAAGATTAGATGATTTTATCTTTAACATTATCAAAAATATTTTTCTATATCTAAGTAACTACACAATATCCCATCATTTATCTCTCATATAATTTTGCTTTCGATTCTTGATGACAGGCATAGCAGGGAAAACACTTTCAATGGTTATAGTTCTCAGGGAAATATCAAAGCTAACTCTAAAAGCAAATAACCAACAAATATACAACATGCTTTAATAAAAAAGTCATTAATCCCCCTAATTCTGAAAATGCATTGTCAGAACTCAGAACACATATATGAAGTAATTTTCAAGGTGACTATGGAGTGTCAAAAGTTCAAGACTATAAAATACAAAAGGATAAAATTGAGCAAACTGAATGAAGGAAGCGTTGGTCTGGATTCTAGGATAACTAAAAAATTAAGAGTTCCATTCCTGAGAGCGATATTTGTTGGGAATAACATCACTTACCCCGAAAAATTAGTTTCTCACTCAAAGCGTGAGAAATACCTTGGTATTACAAAAAAAATCAACTTCTCTTCAGCAAATGCAGAAAATGAATCTCATGGATGCATAGGACACAAAAAGCAAGTCGTAAAGTTGGGTTCATTAAAATGATTATTCAACTAGTAAAGTTGTCATCAATCACTTGGTAGAATAATTCAACTTGAAAATGATGCAAATTAGAAATTTTCTTCTTCTTCTTTTGCCTTCACTTTCCATATTGAAATGTATCATCCATATTTAGAAGGGAAACATTAGGCTTTTCACAAAATAATGAAACTTAATTTAACAATGAGAGTAAATTATACTTACACTCTTGAGTTTTAGTGAAATTATATAAACAATCCCTCATTTTTTTACACCTACGCAAATCCCCCCAATTTTTATATTTTCATTACACTTGTCTCCCTTGCATCAGAAATATGTGTAATATTTTAATAAAAAATGTGATAAATATAATTTAGTTAAACAAAACATTGTATATTGTGAAGATAAGTCCAAATAATATATGAGTCAATACCTCTTTATTATTTTTGGTTCGTTACGATATAATATAAGAACGATTTAAACTATATATCTTTAGAATTGTTGATGCATTTTGTAACCAAAAATAATAAGGATACATTGATTTGTATATTATTTGGATTTTCTCCACAATATACCATGTTTTGTTTAACTTAATTGTATTTATCACATTTTTTTGTTTAAAAGATTACACTTATTTCTCATGTAGGGGTGATAAGTGTAATGAAAGTATAAAAATTAGGGAGTTTGTATAGGTGTAAAAAAGTGATGAATGATTTATGCAGTTCCACTGAAACTCAGAAAGTGTTAGTATAAGTTACTCTAACAATCATTAACAACCTTTATTCCTCGTAGTTTCCAACCTTAGTTGGAACTCTTATATCTAATTTCATAACATTTACAATATTTTTGATCACTTCCTTGCAATTCCTTGCAATGCTTAGATAAATCATGAGTAATTTAGTAAAATGTTTTTCATCATGTGCAAGGTGAAAACAAATTCAAAAGACTACATAGAATTCAACAAAGCTAATGCAACACCTTTTTTTTCTCTAAACACGTGTCTTCCTCCTAAACCATTTCAATAACATCAATCATAGAAGATAACAAATAAACAAGACTAAGTAATGTACCATAATGTGAGCTCCTTCTAGCATCTTCTGCCTTCTTGGTTGTAGTTTCTTGATTCAAGCCACATCCACTAAAGATTTCTCCTTCTTTGTAATGTTTCTTTAACCTTTGTAAATTGATTTTCACATAGAATATCCTGACCCTATAGTGTACAAAAAAAGGAAAAAATGATATGATGTGATACTTTTATCCTTTAGATGTAAGATGATTATACTTTTTATTGGACCAGACTGTAATTGAGGGCCTCTAACCACCGAGAAGTTCCATTGTTATTAGGGTACAGGAAAAGTGAAGAGCCACAAGTGAGACACTACGTCTTGAACCGAAACTTTAAGACATTAGTTCAATGAATCTTTTCCACTTATAAACTCGTTCACTCCTCCCTTCATATCCAATGTGAAACTTCACACTTGAATAAACCTAAAACTCTCTCCCTCAAGTGAGGGTACCACACACTTTCTGGTATGCCCCTCCTTAAGTTCACCATGTCTCAGTCGAACCATCGGCTCTCATACTACTTGTTAGACCAGACTATGACCTGGGAGACTTCGACCACCATCAAGTTCCATTGTTACCGGGGTATGGGAAGAGTAGAGAGCCATAAGTGAGACACTACGTCTTGAACCAAAACTTTAATGCATTAGTTTCATGAGTTTTTTCCACTTATAAACTCTTTCACTTCTTCTCTCGTATCCAATGTGAGACACCACACTTGAATAAACCCAACACTTTTTACTCCTAAATACAAAAGCAAAATCAATAACTTGTCACTCTAATCTTTTTCCAACCGTTATGTGATGGTCCAACAACATTAGATAAATTAGCAACTAAATTAAAAACAATGTTATTTCACTTTTTTTGCCAATGCAACAAGAGTAGATTGTATTGGTGGGCAAAACACTGAATATAGAATGCAAAAAACCACTCTCACTCATTAACCCCTTCTAGTCCTTCCAGTAGCCCAAGAATGAAAAGGAAAACGATTTCCTTCTAAAAAATGAAAAATGTTAGATTTATTTATCATAAAACTTTCATTTTCATTTATTTATCATTTCCAACTAACATTCTTCATGCTTCTTGTTTCCATGCTTTTTTACTCCTAAATATAAAAGCAAAATTAATAATTTGTCACTCTAATACTGAATATAATATATTTCCAACCATTACATGATGGTCCAACAATATTAGACAAATTAGCAACAAAATTAAAAACAATGACATTTCACATTTTTTGCCAATGCAACAAGAGTTTATTGTATTGGTGGGCAAAATAGTGAATATAGAATGTAAACCACTCTCACTCTTTCGTCCCTTCCAATAGCACAAGAATGAAAAGGAAAACAGTTCCTTTCCAAAATACGATTTTTTTTATTTTTTAACATAAAATTTCCAATTTTCCTCTATTTATCATTTCGAATTAACATTCTTCCATGGTTCTTATTTCCATGTTTTTTACTCATAAATACAAAAGCAAAATCAATAACTTGTTACTCTAATACTAAATAAAATCCATTTCCAACCATTGCATGATGGTCCAACAACATTAGACAAATTAGCAACTAAATTAAAAACAATGACATTTCACATTTTTTTGTCAATGCAATAAGAGTTGATTGTATTGGTGGGCAATATAGTGAATATAAAATGTAAACCACTCTCACCCCTTCATCCATTCCAGTAAAGTAATGCGAAAACGAAAAAAGTTTGATTATTTTTCATAAAACCTCCATTTTCATCTATATATCATTTCCAACTAACATTCTTCCATGCTTCTTGTTTCCATATTATTTTACTCATAAATACAAAAGCAAACTCAATAACTTGTCACTCTAATACTAAATATATCCATTTCCAACCATTGCATGATGGTCCAACAATATTAGACAAATTAGCAACTAAATTAAAAACAATGACATTTCACATTTTTTTGCCAATGCAATAAGAGTTGATTGTATTGGTGGGAAAAACAGTGAATATAGAATGTAAACCACTCTCACCCCTTCGTCCTTTCCAGCCCTTCCAGTAGCACAAGAACGAAAAGGAAAACAATTCCCTTCGAAAATACAATTTTTTTTTACCATAAAATTTCCAATTTTCATCTATTTATCATTTCGAATTAACATTCTTCCAAGGCTCTTGTTTCCATGCTTTTTTACTCTTAAATACAAAAGAAAAATATGTTGGGGATATTTGAAATATGTTATTATATGAAGTCCTACATTACCTAACATTAGAATATAATAGAATATCAATGTTATATATTGTAATGTGCACCAGATATAAGCACCAAATAGAAACACCCCATGGGCAAGTGGGCCCATGGGTGTGCTAGAGTTTGTAATCCTTATTCTCTAATAATATCTTGGTAGCCGCTCAGCGCTCCTGGGGACTAGGCACAATTGGCCGAACCCTATTACCAAATTCTCTTGTTTCTTCTCTTATATTTATTCTATGCACTTTATTTGATTACTTGTGGCCAATGCTGCACAACGATCGCTTCCGCTGCACCAACAATTGGTATCAAAGCCAATTGTTATATGGCTCTTAACTCAGGCATCAGATGATGGCTAAAGTGTGTGAAGGCGTGATGGCTAGACAAGGTGTGTCAAATTTAGTGGCAAAAATAGAGTAGATGAGTTGAAGGAGAAGAAAATCTGGCGAAACTATGGTGGGGGCGATATATGTTGATCCGTGTCGCGCCCCGATTTTCGGCTACGCGACCTCTCGAGTCGCCACTACATTTTTTTACTGTAAAAAATGTAGAAAAATCTTTTTTAGCCCAATTACCTTGGGCTTTTGGATTTTTCATAATAGTGTGAGAATGTATGTGAAACAAATAATTTCATAATATGCATTTATTGTCCTATATAGGATACACTTATTGGGTTTCCTAGGTTACCTGCAATCATAACTATTAGGTAGGATTTAAGGCCTTTACGTGACACACCTTATGGGGTATCCTAGAGGTGCCCAGATTGCTTCTCTCTCCAATAGAGAAACCCAAATATTCTAGGGATTATAAGTGGGACGGACCACACCGATAAGGCCCATTATATTTGGTGACAATCTGAGTGGTTCATCATGCCAATACAAGTGGGACCCAGAGTCCACACCGGCAGGGCGGATGTTCCTTTTTAATCTAATGCTCGGGCATAGAGCACATACTTAAATACTAGTATGATGCTGCATCAGATAAAAAATAATAATAACAATAACAACAACAAAATATACACAAGCAAAAAAAATATAATACTACAACCATGCATTTAGTATTTATGGGCCGGACTTTCTCAAAAAAGTCCCCAGCAGAGTCGCCAGCTGTCGCGCCCCGATTTTCGGCTACGCGACCTCTCGAGTCGCCACTACATTTTTTACTGTCAAAAATGTAGAAAAATCTTTTTTAGCCCAATTACCTTGGGCTTTTGGATTTTTGATATCCAGGTTCGGAAGTCGGTTACGGGGTAGGGAAGGTATTAGCACCCCACCC
>NC_032022.1:7613650-7614192 GCF_001865875.1 Lupinus angustifolius | reverse complement strand
TTTTCTCATACTTTTTATATTCCTCTTTTTATTTTGGAAGGTGACATGCGGGCCTATGGTGGCCCAAAAAAATTGCTTTTAGTGCTTATATTTTATTCGTATTTCTTTGAAATGGAAAACTTCTTATTCTTTAAATGACTTGAGCTTTTTCTTGGGCCAGACAAAAGTGGGTGTTCACAGTATTCATATTTAAATATTGTGAAGAAAGAAAATCTCCCTGGACCAGAAGGGGCAAGAAAGGAGCGTCCTATGTGCTTGTAATTGAATTCGTGTTTGTATCCATATTTCAATATTGTAAAGAAAGAAAATCTCCCTGAACTAGAAGGGGAGGCCTGAATGTAGTTTGCAGTGGACCTCAAACGAACCATGACAAAAATCCTTTGTGCACTGTTCTTTCTCTCTTTATCTTTTTTAAGTTTCTTGCTGTTATAAATTGAATCTGTAATTGAAATTCTGGATATTTGTTTACTGCCATATGTTTAATAATTGTGCGTAAAAATATCTGTATTATATATGTTCAATTATGTTTTAATTACTGTGCA
>NC_032022.1:7610854-7613550 GCF_001865875.1 Lupinus angustifolius | reverse complement strand
CATTTCCAACTAACATTCTTCCATGCTTCTGGTTTCAATGTTATTTTACTCCTAAATACAAAAGAAAAATCAATAACTTGTCACTCTAATACTAAATATAATCCATTTCCAACAATTGCATGATGGTCCAACAATATTAGACAAATTAGCAACAAAATTAAAAACAATGACATTTCACATTTTTTGCCAATGCAACAAGAGTTTATTGTATTGGTGGGCAAAATAGTGAATATAGAATGTAAACCACTCTCACTCTTTCGTCCCTTCCAATAGCACAAGAATGAAAAGGAAAACAGTTCCTTTCCAAAATACGATTTTTTTTATTTTTTAACATAAAATTTCCAATTTTCCTCTATTTATCATTTCGAATTAACATTCTTCCATGGTTCTTATTTCCATGTTTTTTACTCATAAATACAAAAGCAAAATCAATAACTTGTTACTCTAATACTAAATAAAATCCATTTCCAACCATTGCATGATGGTCCAACAACATTAGACAAATTAGCAACTAAATTAAAAACAATGACATTTCAGTTTTTTTTGCCAATGCAACAAAAGTTGATTGTATTGGTGGGAAAAACAGTGAATATAAAATATAAACCACTCTCACTCCTTCATCCATTCCAGTCCTTACAGTAGTGCAAGAATGAAAAAGGAAACGATGCCCCTCAAAAAAATAAAAACGGTTTGATTGTTTTTTTATAAAACCTCCATTTTTCATCTATTTATCATTTCCAACTAACATTCTTCCATGCTTCTTGTTTCAATGTTATTTTACTCCTAAATACAAAAGAAAAATCAATAACTTGTCACTCTAATACTAAATATAATCCATTTCCAACAATTGCATGATGGTCCAACAATATTAGACAAATTAGCAACTAAATTAAAAACAACGACATTTCACATTTTTCTGCCAATGCAATAAGAGTTGATTGTATTGGTGGGAAATATAGTGAATATGGAATGTAAATCACTCTCACTCCTTCGCCCCTTCCAGCTCTTCCAGTAGCACAAGAACGAAAAGGAAAACAATTTCCTTCCAAAAAACGAAGAAGGTTTTATTTTTTATCATAAAACTTCCAATTTTCATATATTTATCATTTCCAACTAACATTCTTCCATGCTTCTTGTTTCCATATTTTTTTTTTAATCTTAAATACAAAAGAAAAATTAATAACTTGTCACTCTAATACTGAATATAATCATTTTCCAACCGTTACATGATGGTCCAACAACATTAGACAAATTAGCAACTAAATTAAAAACAATGACATTTCACTTTTTTGTCAATGCAACAAGAGTTGATTGTATTGGTGAGCAAAATAGTGAATATAGAATGTAAACCACTCTCACTATTTCATCCATTCCAGTCCTTCCAGTAGCACAAGAACGAAAAGGAAACGATACTCTTCTAAAAAATGAAAAAGGTTTGATTTTTTATCATAAAAATTTCATTATTATCTATTTATCATTTCCAACTAACATTCTTCCATGCTTCTTGTTTCCATGTTTTTTACTCTTAAATACAAAATCAAAATCAATAACTAGTCACTCCAATACTTAATATAATCCATTTTCAACCGTTCCATGATGGTCCAACAACATTAGACAAATGACCAACCAACAAAATAAAAAACAATAATATTTCACTTTTTTTTTCTTTCTGAATCCAACAAAAGTTGATTGTATTGATGGGAAAAACAATGAATATAGAATTGAAATCACTCTCAGTCCTTTGTCTCTTCTAGACCTTTTATCGTGAATCCAACAAAAGTAGCGCAAGAACGAAAAGAAAAATAGTCCCCTTCCAAAAAGAACATCTCCGCTCAAAAAGAAGCTTGTGGCTAGTCTTCTGAGTGTTCTTTTGTCGGTCTTTGAGGCATTCGGAGGATAGATTTGTCTTCTTAGGTATTCTCTTATGTCGTGGTACCATGGCCTGCCGTCGGGCTCTTCTTCAATTGCATGACAGTAAGCTGGTTCGGTGTTGTCTTTTATTTGGAACAGGAGCAAACTGTCCCCTCCCACATGAACTATTGAGGATAAGGTTGCTAGTGCATCTGCCAGCCTATTGTCTTCCCTGGGGATGTGATAAAAACTCACTTGATCAAACTGTTCATTCAGCTTCTGGATGTAATTTCTGTAGGGCACCAATTTGCTGTCACGAGTTTCCCATTCCCCTTTTACCTGGTGGATTACTAGGGCAGAATCTCCAAATACTTCTAGGATCTTTGCTTTTGCATCAATGGCAGCCTTCAATCCCAAAGCGCACGCCTCATATTCTGCTATGTTATTGGTACAGTCAAAGCACAGTCTAGCAGTAAAGGGAAGGAACTTCCCTTCTGGAGATACCAACACAGCACCTACTCCATGCCCGAATGCGTTAGAGGCCCCATCAAAGACTAGGGTCCATTTTTCCTCTTCTGTTGATTCATCGGATAAAGCCATGATGTTCTCATCTGGGAACTCATACCTCATCTGCCCCAGTTTGTCTATAGGTTGATCGGCCAAGTAGTCAGCAATAACACTTCCTTTCACAGCCTTTTGCGTCACATACATGATGTCATATTCAGATAACAACACCTGCCATCTAGCAATCCTTCCGGTCAATATGGGTTTCTCGAAGATGTACTTGACGGGATCCATTCTTGACACTAACCAAGTAGTGTGACTCAGCATATATTGTCTCAAAC
>NC_032022.1:7610333-7610847 GCF_001865875.1 Lupinus angustifolius | reverse complement strand
ACTAGAGCGCAACATGTACGTTCTAACAATGAGTATTTTATTTCGCAAGCTGTGAATTTCTTGCTCAAATAATAGATTGTTTGCTCCTTTCTTCCACAATCACCACGCTGCCCCAAGACGCATCCCATAGATTCATCAAGTACAGTGAGATATAGAATCAAGGGCCGCCCTGGAATTGGAGGCATCAACACTGGAGGCTCGGTCAAGTACTGCTTTATCTTTTCAAACGCTGATTGACAATCATCATTCCATCTTACTGCCTGATTCTTCCTCAAGAGTTTGAATATTGGTTCACAAGTGGATGTCAGTTGCGAGATGAACCTGGAAATGTAATTCAGCCTCCCTAAGAATCCTCTGACCTTTTTCTCTGTTCGAGGAGTTGGCATTTCGATGATGGCTTTCACCTTCTCAGGATCTACATGTTCTCCCTTCTGGCTGACGATGAAACCCAATACCTGTCCGGATTTCACTCCGAAACTGCACTTGGTTGGATTCAACTTGAGGTGATACTTTC
>NC_032022.1:7609947-7610233 GCF_001865875.1 Lupinus angustifolius | reverse complement strand
TCATCCTCATCCTCTTCCTCATCCTCATCCTCCTCCTCATCCTATCCTATCCTCATCCTCCTCCTCATCATATCCTCATCCTCATCCTCATTCCTCATGCTACTCCTCATCCTATCCCCATCCTTATCCTGTCCCCATCCTCATCCTATCCGCATTCTCATTCTCATCCTCATCCTATCCTCCTCTTTATCCTCATTCACTTCCTCATCCTATCCTCATCCTATCCTCATCTTCTTCCTCATCCTCATCCTCTTCCTCATCCTCATCCTCATTCACGTCCTCATCC
>NC_032022.1:7609622-7609847 GCF_001865875.1 Lupinus angustifolius | reverse complement strand
TCCTCATTCTCGTCCTCATCCTATCCTCATCCTCATCCTCTTCCTCATCCTATCCTCCTCCTCATTCTCGTTCTCATCCTATCCTCATCCTCCTCCTCATCCACATCCTATCCTCATCCTCATTATTGTCCTATTCTTATCCTCATTCTCGTCCTCATCTTATCCTCATCCCCATCATAACCTCATCCTCTTCGTCAACCCCATCCTATCCTCATCCTCATCCTC
>NC_032022.1:7606633-7609522 GCF_001865875.1 Lupinus angustifolius | reverse complement strand
AGGGGGCGAACATGTCTGGTGCCCTCAGGAGGTAACTCTTCGTCACAAAAGGATATGTAATTAAACACCTTTTTATTAATTAAATTAATTAGTTAATGATTAATTACTTAAATGAAAAAATTATTATTTTTAGTTGTGCCTGACAAGATTGACTTTGGTCCTACGTATCCCTATTAAGGGAATCAAGGCTTACGTAGTTCTTTAAGTAGAAAAAGGTTTGTTGGTTGGATTGATTTTAGAAAATATAAGTGTTAGATCTCGACTAACAATCCTGCTAATACAAGTGAAGTACAACCCATACGTTCGATACCGCATTTTGTATTAAGGGTTAGTTAAGATCTTAACATGTTTCTGAATAAAAGATTTTTGAGTCGTTGGTGATTTAGTCATGATGATCATTAAATTGATGAAGTGCAGCCCATATGTCCGTCACCGCATCATATCTTAAAATTAGAGTGATTGTCGTCTTAGAATTAATAATGAAATTATCATAAAAAATGTAGTAATTATTTTAAGGACATTGATAAAAATTTCAAAATGGTATAACATGCTAATAGAAATGTGATTTTTTCCACACTTTTTAAAGAAACTTACATTATATTTTTATGTTTGGCTTCATCCAATGTACCATATATTAAAATTTGGACATTCATTAACATGAATAGAATAAAAAACAAATACTAAGTAACATAACATTGACATAACAGGTTCTATTTTTTATACATATACTATTAGCATCGTATTGGAATTAATTAGGTGGTACACCAAGAAATATACTTTTTTTCATATAATAGCATTGGATGATTTTATTCATCATTCATATTCTCTGAATATCAAGATTAAAGTTCAGTTGCAAAAATAGTGAAATAAAACAGCAGTGGAATCCCATCACAATGACACGCCCAGTTAATTTTTATAACCACAGATCATATTCACGAAGTTCTAATTGTAGACGCATAAATAAATTATTTATGATAATTGTATTTTCCAATTCTTATGATATAGTAATTTAGCATATGTAATATGATGATATCAGTGCAAATAAGGGACAAGAAAATGCAAACCTGATATGCAAATGAATAAAATCCAGCAAAAACAAAGAGATCCACGTGGCAGGAAGAGATTGGGGGAATTCTCTTACTTCCCAGCGCTTGGACACGTGTCAACGCCTTGTTGGGGGAGAGAGGGTGCACGGGTTGCACCGTGCACACGCCCGTGCTGGATCCAGACGCCTGGATACGTCCAGCCACGTGGCGTGATAAGATTGGATGGGAGGGTGGGCTCACGGCTTGAGCAATGAACACGCGGGCATGGAATCCGTGTTCTTCTAGGGTGGGATCTGGTGGGCGAGGTGTAGTGAATCCGGGACGCGTTTCGTCCTGTGAGTGGTGGATCTGGACGTGAAGGTGACAGTGCCACGCGGCGCACTGTGAAGCGTGGATGGGCGAGGGTGTAGGGTGGCGTGATGAGCGCGCCTACACTGGATCCCGTGTGCACACGGGATGAGTATTCAGTGTGGACGTTTTTGGTGAGCTCGGGTGACGTTTCGCTGCCTGATTGGCTGCAGCTAAGTCAACGCGTGATGCCCCAAACGGTCAGCGGTTTGGACGGCTGCGATGCGGTCCTAGGATGAGTGCACGGACACGAAAATAGGCACGCCCACACGGGAATATTTCTGGCCAACCTCTTTCTTCTCTCTTCTGGCAGTGTTTCTTTTGCTTAGAAAAAAGTCCCCCTCTCCCCATTTTCCTAAACCTCTATTTATAATAACACACTACAAAATTAAATCCCTAAACACATGCCTATTTTTTTAATTTGCAGAGTGTCGATAAAGATCGACAGTTGTTCATCCTCTTCTAATCGTGGAAGGACTTGAGATGCTAGTCCCCTCCAACGCTGAACATATTCTCTGAAATTCTCAGATGGTTTCTTACACATGTTTTGCACTTGAGTCCTATCTGGTGCCGCATCCTCGTTGTACTTGTACTGTCTGATGAAGGCATTGGACAGATCCAAAAAGGTCCTGATCTGAGTCTTCTCCAGGCGGATGTACCAATTCATAGCTACCCCTACTAAACTGTCTTGAAAGTAGTGGATCAACAACTTATCATCCCCATGATAAGCTGACATCTTTCTGGCGTACATGTGTAAATGGCTTTTGGGACAGGTAGTCCCATTATACTTCTCGAACTCAGGCACTTTGAATTTGGGAGGGAGTACTACATCCGGCACCAGACATATCTCAAAAGCATTCTTCATATCCACACAGTGGATTCCCTCAATAGCCCTCAATCTCTCTTCTATTGAGCTCCACTTCTCTTCCTCTTTCTCCGTGTTTGGAGTGTTACTTCCCAGAGGAGTCCTTTGGGTCCCATCATGATTGTACCTTCCGTTTGCTTGGTGGTTGGCATTCGGCTGTCTTGTGTTGGTGTCATGACTTTCATGAGGCTGACCAGTACCGTCCCCTACACTGGGACTTCTGGATCCTGAAAGAGGTTGTGGCCTAACAGTTGCAGTCTTCTCTTTCTCGCTCTAGAGGGTCTTCAGGATGCGAAACATCTCTGCCATCTGCTCTTTCAAGCTAGCTAATTCAGTCCGGGAATCCTGACTGGAGTCTGAAGAGTCGACCATCTGTCTACCTCGGAGTCGGGTGTGGTAGGGGTGTTGCGGAGCAATGCTGATGCAAATAGTTAAAAATGTTTTGTTTTTTTTAAGCAAAAATTTTCGTTAGTATAGCAAGTATGATGAATCCCTTATTTGAGAGTCGGGGAGCGCAGTCCATCGACCCTACTAAAGCAATTTTCAGAAGAGAAATTTCCACTCCGTGGTTGCATCTTGGACAAAATATAGCAATGTTGACCCCCTCATATTATTTGTTTGTACCTCCAC
>NC_032022.1:7526581-7606533 GCF_001865875.1 Lupinus angustifolius | reverse complement strand
TTTTTTCTTAAAAAAAAACATTTTTCTCATACTTTTTATATTCCTCTTTTTATTTTGGAAGGTGACATGCGGGCCTATGGTGGCCCAAAAAATTGCTTTTAGTGCTTATATTTTATTCGTATTTCTTTGAAATGGAAAACTTCTTATTCTTTAAATGACTTGGGCTTTTTCTTGGGCCAGACAAAAATGGGTGTTCACAATCCGGAATCCCAGAAATTCATGCACTCGATTAAGATCAAGGTGGAGATAGGGGCTCATGTGTTGAGTTTGACCTAGAGAAAGATGCTGACAATATCTCTATAGATGTTGAGAGAATGTTGTCATTTGAGATGAGAAGTGGAATATCCTAATGGCATGTCTAAGACATGTTTCAATGTTATTTTACTCCTAAATACAAAAGAAAAATCAATAACTTGTCACTCTAATACTAAATATAATCCATTTCCAACAATTGCATGATGGTCCAACAATATTAGACAAATTAGCAACTAAATTAAAAACAACGACATTTCACATTTTTCTGCCAATGCAATAAGAGTTGATTGTATTGGTGGGAAATATAGTGAATATGGAATGTAAATCACTCTCACTCCTTCGCCCCTTCCAGCTCTTCCAGTAGCACAAGAACGAAAAGGAAAACAATTTCCTTCCAAAAAACGAAGAAGGTTTTATTTTTTATCATAAAACTTCCAATTTTCATATATTTATCATTTCCAACTAACATTCTTCCATGCTTCTTGTTTCCATATTTTTTTTTAATCTTAAATACAAAAGAAAAATTAATAACTTGTCACTCTAATACTGAATATAATCATTTTCCAACCGTTACATGATGGTCCAACAACATTAGACAAATTAGCAACTAAATTAAAAACAATGACATTTCAGTTTTTTTTGCCAATGCAACAAAAGTTGATTGTATTGGTGGGAAAAACAGTGAATATAAAATATAAACCACTCTCACTCCTTCATCCATTCCAGTCCTTACAGTAGTGCAAGAATGAAAAAGGAAACGATGCCCCTCAAAAAAATAAAAACGGTTTGATTGTTTTTTTATAAAACCTCCATTTTTCATCTATTTATCATTTCCAACTAACATTCTTCCATGCTTCTTGTTTCAATGTTATTTTACTCCTAAATACAAAAGAAAAATCAATAACTTGTCACTCTAATACTAAATATAATCCATTTCCAACAATTGCATGATGGTCCAACAATATTAGACAAATTAGCAACTAAATTAAAAACAACGACATTTCACATTTTTCTCCCAATGCAATAAGAGTTGATTGTATTGGTGGGAAATATAGTGAATATAGAATGTAAATCACTCTCACTCCTTCGCCCCTTCCAGCTCTTCCAGTAGCACAAGAACGAAAAGGAAAACAATTTCCTTCCAAAAAACGAAGAAGGTTTTATTTTTTATCATAAAACTTCCAATTTTCATATATTTATCATTTCCAACTAACATTCTTCCATGCTTCTTGTTTCCATATTTTTTCTCATCCTCACTCTCGTCCTCATCCTATCCTCATCCTCGTCCTATACTCATCCTCATCCTATCCTCATCCACATTCTATCCTCATCCTCATCTTGTTTCCATGTTTTTTACTCTTAAATACAAAATCAAAATCAATAACTAGTCACTCCAATACTTAATATAATCCATTTTCAACCGTTCCATGATGGTCCAACAACATTAGACAAATGACCAACCAACAAAATAAAAAACAATAATATTTCACTTTTTTTTTCTTTCTGAATCCAACAAAAGTTGATTGTATTGATGGGAAAAACAATGAATATAGAATTGAAATCACTCTCAGTCCTTTGTCTCTTCTAGACCTTTTATCGTTAATCCAACAAAAGTAGCGCAAGAATGAAAAGAAAAATAGTCCCCTTCCAAAAAATGGAAAAAGTTTGATTTTTTATCGTGAAATTCCACTTTTCATCTATTTATCATTTCCAACTACCATTCCTCAATGCTTCATATTTCCATACTTTTTTACTCTTAAATACAAAAGAAAAATCAATAATTTGTCATTATAAAACTTATATAATCTTTTTCCAAATGTTACATGATGGTCCAACAACATTAGACAAACTAGCAACTACATTAAAAAGAATGACATTTCACTTTTTTTGCCAATGCAACAACAATTGTTTGTATTGGTGGAAAAACAATGAATATAGAAAGTAAACCACTCTCATTCCTTCGTCCCTTGATTGGGCAAATCACAATTGCACAATTATGTCGTCAAGTAATAAAATATCAATCCCACAAGGACTGAAAAATTCCTTTTTATTATAACAATTAATTTATACTTAACTCAGATAAGGAAACAAAATTAAATATAGAACAATTAAGCAATTGACAAGAATAATTATGAAAATATTAAAAATGATTAAAATCTAATTTAAGAAGAGTTTCCAAGATAAGAGTTACCGTCTTTACACTCGTATATCTTTGTTTTGCTCATTTTCATGAACTTTAAGTTATGAGGATGAATTTCTCTTTGATATGTGTCACCCTCGCTCGAGCTCTGACACGTGTACTCAATAGAAGTCGCACATACTCTTGTGGTATGATTATCAATTGAATCATTTACTTGGATCTTTCTATCCAATCACTTTGTAGCAACCCAATGTGAATTTCAGAAACCCCTGAGAATCTTAAGACTACTCTCATGAATTAGGATTCTAGTTTGAATAACTGAATGGTCAGATAGTTGAGTTCACCTCTTATTCCTTCTCTAATTTATCTCAGAAATGTAATTTGTTGGTTAGACAACTCACACAAATAAAACTCAATTTAATGATTCAAATCACAATACTCAATGACATAGAAGTAATAACAAGTGTTAATTGAATGTAAAGAGCATAGCCCCAATCCTAGATACAAATGGAATTACTTACTCATAATGGAGAAGAGAATACCAAATTCTAAATTAGAGAATTCTAATGTAAAAAGTATAAAGTGTTCAATCCTTAAGGGAGAACCCTCATTTATCCTAATTACAAAATATTGGGCTAAACCCAACAAAACAAATCTAAAAAATAAGAATAGAATATAACATCCACGACTTCTTTTGGCCTTTCAATTGGTCTTCGCATAGCCTCAACATCAAATTTTATCTTCTTGCACTCAATCTCTACTCTTTTTGGCTTCAATCTATCCAAATTGCACAACATAGCCAAAAACACTCGCTCAACCCGAACAAAGGGAAATAAAAGCTAAAAACAATCATAAATTCCTAATTAATCCTAAAATGCAAGTTAAATGCAATTCAAACTTAGCATAATTTCACACCCATCGAATCCCCTCAAGCTTATCTCTTGCTTATCCTCAAGCAAATATTATGTCTAACTTTCACAATCATGTATGAATGATATAGAAACCATGACCCAAAATAACAAGCAATGTCATGTTAGTTTTGAAATAATCCAAACATCAAGACAAGACAATCATAAAAAAATTTAATTCAAGCTAAGTCTTTGAGTCATAATAACTACATGAATTAGGATCACTCTTCTCTCATCACGCTCATGAGTTTAAAGGTCATAGTATTTGCTCAAATTTTCATGAAAGTAAATTACCATAGGCTTTATTATAAACCAAATCGCCACTGTCTGCATTTGAATGCATGCAAAAATCAAGAGGTTAAATGGTTGTAATGAGGTCAATGTGAATGATTTAAGGTGGGATAAACAAAGAAAATGTACTTCAAAAGACTTACAAATGTTTCCCAAAATACTTAAACTTTATAGACATTTGATTGAACTATTGACATTCTCTTAATATGCCTTACTTTATCATATGATCCTTTTTTTATCAATCATTCTTTTTACAATATATTTTTTCAATTTTTTCTCATTTAGTATACTTTGTATTATTTTTTCATTCTTTTTATACATTCTTATTATTTTTTCTAAAAGAGAAAGGATAAAAAAATTTTCTTTTTTACATTTTTATAGTTTCTTTCATTATACATGACAGTTTTACCTTTCTCATTGTTTTAACCAAACATCATAAATTCCCCAAATCCGTATTTGAGTAGCTAATTAAAATCATTAAAGTTTCAGCTCAAAAGTGGGCAACTAATGAGTTTTTAATGTTTATAGCAAGCGGTTGAAGGTAAAGAGAAATAATCATATTTCCCTATATCATTTTAACGCATACAAAAAGACTTCAATCTTGAAAAGATCACAAATCCAGTTCTAGAATGTACAAGCATAGAAAATTATGCACTCATGAAAGGAAGAAATGTTTTTATGCAATTGTCAATTCCAATCAGAACCTTTATTATATTTGGCTCAAGTTTCTCTCATTTGGTTCATTCAATAAAAGTTATGAAACAAAGTCTTTTATTTAACCAAATTTAATTTACAATTGTCAAATCTAATGTCTTTCATATTATTATTTTTTCAATGGGGTCACAAATTAACAATCATCATTGATGCATACGTTTTCATTTAAAGCAGACAGACAACACATATAACAAAAGAGATGATAGATGAGATATGAAACATATGTTAATGCATGATAATATAGATGTTCAACCTATTTTTCTTTAAATCCATATGGTATGCATGACATGAATGAACTATCAATATGCAAAACCCCCTCAAGCTTAGAAATTTACATTGTCCCTAATATAAAAATCTAAACAATATGAGAAAGAAAAAGAAAACTCAAGGATTAGGTAGAAAGTGTCCTTAACTCATGTGTCAATTATAAGTGGTCAACTTTATTGGGTGTAGTGGAAGTACTTGCAAAAGAAGAGAAAAATGTACCGAATGACCCATATGTCTTAGATGAACTAGGTGCAAATATCCTATTTGAATGGGGCAGCTAATAGGCATTACCGTGTTAGCACTTTTCCAAGTAATTTTTTTTATTTTTTTTTATTTTTTTAGAGTTTATGATTTTTGTGTGGCCAACAGTATATACTTCTCCTTACAAATGCTCCAAACTTAGGGAGACATTAATGCCGGCACTAAAACACTAAAATTAATGAATTAAAAAAATGTATCTCTAGCGTGGGTTGTCTCCCACGAAGCGCTCGTTTAACATCATTAGCTTGACGGTTGATTCTTGTGCATCATGCAAGATCCCACGAGCTCATACCTGAGGGTGAATGGAGTATTTTTACTTTCGTTTTAGGTGCTTTCTCTTTCTCCCAATTATCATATTTAGGTGTGATCCTCAAGATCTCTTCATGCGGGTAGCAAGGGAATGGTGAGCTTGCATTTATAGATTCACTACCCTCGGTCACGTCCTCATCAACATTCGAAGTGTTACCTTCCAGCATTCTTCCATCTAAGAGATTCTCATATTTTACTTTAGTTACTTCCTATTTCACTACTTGGTTCAACATAACAAGCCCTAAGCTTATGTAAAGTTTTCAATTTTTAATATCAATTATAGCACCAGAGGTTGCCAAAAATGGTATACCTAGTATGATTAGAATTTGTGCATATTCTTCCATCTCTAGTATTACAAAATCCACTGGAATGAAAATTTTCCCAACTTTGATAGGAACATCCTCCAAGATGTCTATAGGGAATTTGACTGACATATCCACTAATTGAAGTGATAAAGTTGTGGGTTTTAGTTCACCCATGTCCAATTTTTTACATACAGATAAGGGCATGAGGCTTACACTTGCCTCTAAGTCACACAAAGCATAGTCAAAATTAGTATTACCAATTAAGCTAGAGATAGAGAAACTACCAAGATCTTTTAGTTTTGGAGGCAATTTATTTTTAATCAAAGCACTACACTCCTCAGTTAAAGTAATTGTTTCATAATCCTCTAGTCTTATCTTTTTAGATAGAATATCCTTAAGAAATTTCATTTGTGCAAGCATCTCCTGTAGTGCCTTAGTGAAGAGCAATTCGATATACAATTTCTTAAGGATGTCCAAGAATTTCTCATATTTCTTTTCTAATTTTTCCTTCGCAAATATTTTGGGAAAATGAATTGGTGGTACATATGGTGGTGGAGCTAAATATTTAGACACCTCAAAATTGTGTTCCCCTTTAGGGAGTTATGTCTCAGTATGTTTCTCTTCCACTTGTGTATCATTCTCAGTTTGAGGATCATCCTTTAGTTCCTTCCCACTCCTTAATTGGATAGCCTTAAAATGATCATTATTTGGATTTTTCGCTGGTTGTCCTGGAAATATCCATGTTTGCCTATTAAAGTTGCTAGCTTGTTAGGCAATTTGTGTTTCTAACATTTTTCCATGGATGGTCAGATTTTATATCTTAGAATTCAAATCATTTAACATATTTGCAACATTTTTATTAATCATGATCTAATCCTCTTGAAATTTATTAAGGTTAACCAATAATTTTTCTTGACCTTTCGTTATTGTTATAAAAGTGAGATTAATAGGAGACGATTGTACCTGTGGAAACTGTGTTGTAGGTTTCCTATTATCTTTCTCATCCTGATGTTGATGATTTAAAGTGTTGTTGCTCCTCCAGGAAAGGTTGGAATTATTCTGCATGTATGGTGGGTTGAATTGTTGTCCGTTCCTCTCCTTATAGTCATAGTAATTGCATGATTAAAGTTGTTCATTAGCCCAAGCTCCATGTACAGGTTCAGCAAATTGTTTGCATTTAGATTACATGCCCTTTTGCTCCACAACCCTCACATGTTGAAGTAGACCCAATATCATTAGCATGATATTTTTCCAGCTTTTCAAACCTTTGAGAAAGGTTCTCCAACGCGGAAATTACCTTTTCCATTTGATTTCCTGAATATTATGCACCAAAGTCTCTCCTTGGATGATGTCTCCTCTCATCCGTCCATTTGTGATAATTGGAAACCATATTCTCTATGACTTTTGAAGCAGCATCAATTCCTTTGCACATGAAGGCACCGCCTGTTGAAGAGTCCAACAATTATTGTGATGGAAAGTTGAGCCCACCATAGAAGTTCTGAACCAACATCCAAGATGGAATACCATGATCATAGTTATAAAAACCGTATCATACCGGCCGGTTCAACCGGAAAACCGGTGAACCGGACCCTTAACCAGTACAGTATAGGTGTTGAACCGGCCAAGTATCAAAACCGGTCAAAACCGGCCGGTATTTTACTAAACCGACCGGTTTATACACATTTTTTTTTAAAAAAAAACATAAAAACTTCAAAATCCATTACAAAGTGACCCATCTTTCCAACCTTTCTTCAACCCTTTTCAAGGCACATACTTCCAAGACATACTTAGATTACACCTTTTGGTTCCATAACATTCGTGTGTAATCTCAGTGACATTTGTGTAATCTTTGAGTACTGTCTGAAGATAGGTTTGGTAGAAAAGTATAATATTCATATGAACAACTTTGACTCCTTAGTGTTAAATGTTAAAATTCCAAATTTATTTGTTTTGTAGAGTGAGTTGTGAACTTATGTCATTTATTTATATTTTGTGGTTGTTAAGTGATACTTTTGGATTGATATATGTTTTTAATTTAGACTTTGAATTTGTTAAAGACTTAAAGTTGTTTATTTATGTGAATTTTGAGTAGATTATAAATATGGATTATAAATTTGAGTATCTACCTATTTGGAATTTTTTTGTTATAGGTTTATATATATATATATATATATATATATATATATAAGTAGGTATGTCCGGTTTAACCGGCATGCGGTTTAATTACTGAACCACTGGTTGAACCACTGTACCACTATACCAGTACCCTGACCGGTTTGATAACCGGTACGGTTTTAACAACACTGACCATGATGAGGGCAAACTTCAGTTAGATAATTTAATATTTCTCAAGCCCCAGCAATTAACTCCCCATCCTTTTGACTAAAGTTTTGGTTGAGGTGTCGATATTGCACAATTTTGGAAGGAGGAACGTATTTTTGAGAAAATCCTTCTCCAAAGTTCGTCATGTTGCTTGGATTTCAGCACTTTGATTCCTTAGCCACATTTTAGCTCTGTCTCTAAGGGAATATGGAAACATGCAGAGACAAATGACATCTTCAGAAACCCCATGAATCCTTATTGTCTCACAAAATTCCAAGAACTCATCAATATGGGCATTTAGATCTTCATGAACCCCTCCTCCAAATTGGTTTTGCATCACCTTTGGATCGGAGCAGATGGCAAAGAAAGGTTCTCTGCCTCAATAATTAGGCGGATTATTCCAGGACGTGAACTATGAGCATTAGGGGTTGTGTAGCCACAAAGTGGTTTTTCATCTCGTTTAGCCGTTTTTGTACACGCGCACATCTTTCTCTTGGTATTTCTCTTTGTTGCCTTCTTCATCTATGGAAAGTCATTTCTGGCTCTGAGTAGTAATTTGAACTTTGCATAAACCAAAGGGGCCACCTGTAGATGTACTAAGAAAAAGGAAAACGCGTAATACACTAGAGTAAAGTAATGAATTAATTGAGAATTAAAGAAATTTTGACATAGTCTCCGATAACGGCGCCAAAAACTTGATAGGGAAAATCGCAAGAGCACGATTATGTCATCATGTAATAAAATATCGATCCCACGAGGACTAGAAAATTCCTTTAATTATAATAATTAATTTATACTTAACTCAGATAAAGAATAAAATTGAATTTAAAACAATTGAGCAATTGACAAGAATAATTATGAAAATATTAAAAATAATTGAAATCTAATTTAGGAAGAGTTCCCAAGATAAGGGTTATTTACACTCGCAAATCATTGTTTTGCTCATTTTCTTGAACTTTAAGTTTTGAGGGTGAATTGCTCTTTGATATGTGTTATCCTCTCTCGAGCTTCGACACGTGTACTCAATTGAAGTCGCACATACTCTTGTGCTATGATTATCATTTAAATCATTTACTTTGATCTTTCTATCCAATTGCTTTGTAGCAACCCAAGGTGAATTAGGATTCTAGTTTGAATAACTGAATAGTCGGATAGTTGGGTTCACCTCTCAATCCTTCCCCAATTTCTTTAAGAGGTGTAATTTTTTGGGAAGACAACTCACACGAATAAATCTCAGTTTAATGATTCAAATCACAACATACAACGAAATAGAAGTAAGAACAAGTGTTTATTGAATGTAAAAGGGCATATCCCAATCCTAGAAACAAATGGAACTATCCAATCATAATGGAGAAGAGAATACAAAATTCTAAATTAGAGAATTCTAATTTAAAAAGAATAATGTGTTCAATTTGGCTTCAATCTATTCAAATTGCACAACATAGCCAAAAACACCCGCTTAATCCAAACAAAGAGAAATAAAAGCTAAAAACAATCCTAAAGTCCTAATTAGACCCTAAAATGCAAGTTAAATGCAATTCAAATGTAACATAATTTCACACTCATCATCCCTTTCAGTCCTTCAAGTAGCGCAAGAACGAAAAGAAAAATGTTTCCCTAAAAAAAATGACAAAGGTTTGATTTTTTTATCTTAAATATTTCATTTTCATATATTTATCGTTTCCAACTAACATTATTCCACGCCTCTTATTTCCATGCTTTATTACTATTAAATACAATAACAAAATCAATAACTTGTCACTCTAATACTAAATATAATCTTTTTTCAACCGTTACATGTTGGTCCAACAATATTAGACAAATTAGCAACTAAATTAAAAACAATGACATTTCACTTTTTTAGCCAACGCAACAAGAGTTGATTGTATAGGTGAGTAAAATAGTGAATATAGAATGTAAACCACTCTCCCTCCTTCATCCCTAACAATCCTTCCAGTAGCGCAAGAACAAAAAGGAAAATGGTTCCCATCTAAAAAACGAAAAAGGTTTAATTTTCTATCATAATACATCCTTTTTACATATATTTATCATTTCCAATTAACTTACACTTTTCATCTATTTATCATTTTCAATTAACTTTCTTCCATGCTTCTTATTTCCATGTTTTTTTTACTCTTAAATACAAAAGCAAAATCAATAACTTGTCACTCTAATACTTAATATAATCTTTTTCCAACCGTTACTTGATGATCCAGTAACATTAGACAAATTAGCAACTAAATTCAAAACAATGACATTTCACTTTTTTTGCCAATGCAGCTAGAGTTGATTGAATTGGTGGCAAAACAATGAATATAGAATAAACACCACTCTCACTCCTTCGTCCCTTCCGGTCCTTCTTGTAGCGCAAGAAAGAAAAGGAAAACAGTCCCCTTCTAAAAAATGAAAAAGGTTTGATTTTTTAATCATAAAACTTCTATTTTCATCTTTTTATCATTTCCAACTAACATTCTTCCACGCTTCTTGATATCATGTTTTTTAATCTTAAATACTAAAGCAAAATCAATTACTTGTCACTCTAATATTGAATATAATTCTTTTCCAACTGTTACATGATGGTCCAACAACATTAGACAAATGACCAACTAAATTAAAAACAATGATATTTCACCTTCTTTTTTTCTGAATGCAACAAAATTTGAAAGTATTGATGGGCAAAACAGTGAATATAAAATGAAAACCACTCTTGCTCCTTTGTCCCTTCCCGTCCTTCTAGTAGCGCAAGAACAAAAAGGAAATCGCTTCCCCTCTAAAAACGAAAAAAGGTTAGATTTTTAATCATAAAACTTTCATATTTCATATATTTATCATTTCCAACTAACATTCTTTCATGCTTCATATTTCCATGCTTTTATAATCTTAAACAGAAAAGTAAAATTAATAACTTGTTACTCTAAGTCAGGAGATGCACTCCTCTCATCTCCTTTGATGACCGTGAATATGAGGGTATCGTTCGAAAGTACGATATTCATTTGGTCATTACCACAAAGTTGAATAACAAGAAACTCGACAGATTCTTTGTTGAATAAGGGAGTTTGGTCGACATCATGTTCCAAAATTTGTTTGAAAAAATGTAGCTGAGAGATTGTAACCAACTACTTACGATGGACAATTGGTTGGTTTCACCGGCCAAGGCATAACTCTACGGGGCTACGTGGATGTTTGGTTAACTATCGGCGACCAACCACTTAGCAAAACAATCCAGGCAAAATTCCTAGTTTTAAATTGCCACTCAGCATACAATGCTATTTTGGGCCGTCCGACGCTCAACCGTCTTGAAGTTGTGGCCTCCACAACATACTTATGCATGAAGTTTCTCTCTCCCAATCTTTGGGTTTGCATTGTTCGGAGGAGCCAACATTGTGCCCAGAGCTGTTACCAAAAGAGCCTCTACGGTCTTCTGGCAGCAAAGGGAGGGCCACTTGCACACAAAAAAGAATAAAGGGAGTGCACATGGTTGAGATGGATGGTCAGGCTGACAAAGGAGAGTCTCGTCCTGAATTTAACAGTCATGTGTGTAAGAAGGTCCAAGTTTATACAATAAGCCCGATTGCCAAATCATCGTTTGGCCCCTTTGTCCAAGCTCCCCTCGGCCACCAAGATTGAATACTTACAACATTGACATATGTGTTGTGTCAGTCCAAGTATCAAGACCCATAAGTCTTTTTTTGTGTTTAAAGAGTGCAATGTCGACCCCACTCCTGGTCAGACAACCCCCTATAAGCGCAACAAAAAATATATGATAATGAGGTATTGTTAATTTCATGTCTTTATCGTAGGAATCTAATCCAATTTCAAATACCCCTCAAGGTGCAGACATGTCCCCTTCGACGGTGGTCAAATAAATCGCCCAATGCGCAAACCTTGTCCCCCTGGCCAGAGGCCCAACTTCAAATACCCCTCAAGGTGCGGATTCTGCCCCCCTTCGACGACAGTCAAATAATTCACCTAGGGTGTGGCCCTTGTCGCCCTGGCCTGAGGCCCAACTTAAAATACCCCTCAAGGTGTGGACCATGGCCCCCTTCGACGATGGTCAAATAACTCGCCCATGGCATGGACCTTGTCCCCCTGGCCGGAGGCCCAACTTCAAATACCCCTCAAGGTGCAGTCTGTGTCCCCCTTCTATGGCGGTCAAATAACTCGTCCATGGCACAAACCTTGTTCCCCTAACTGGTGGTCCAACTTCAAATACCCCTCAAGGTGTGGACCAGGCCACTCAACTTGATCGGACTCAGATTTAACACAGAAAGCATCACTACCTCCAAGTTCAGTTATATCTACCATCAACCTTTCCGATTAATATTACCTTATTCAGACTTAGAAACAATTTTTCTATTACTTCTATTCCCGATCAAGTTCAACACTATTACTTCTCCAAGTTGGGCTTGTTTTACTATCTTCGAGGTGTTTATATTCAACTTCTTCGGGTTACCCTAACCAAGACTACCTTATTCAAGATTCAATTACTTCTAGTATTAAGAATTCCGGTCAATTTCGTTCTATTCAATTGTTGGGTTAGTCCCTTTTTAAACTGACAAGTCACACACGGCCAACTCCGACCATGAAAACAATCAGTTTTCTAAGTCAGGTTGTTATTGGAAGGGTTACATTTGGCCAATATATCTTTAGTTTCTAGTTGTTATTCGAAGTATAAGGGCCGACCAATTTCACTTTTATGACAAAATTATTGAAACATGCTCATTAATGAGGTCATTTCATGTCAAGGGTACCTTTCCAATGCTAAGTAAATACTCATAATGCAGAAAACAATATAAGACAAGCAAAAAATGGAACGAATACATTCATTAATAAAAAAGAAATTCCAGAAAATCCTACACTTATTACATGGCACTTAGGCCTCCCCCTCCTCTAGAGATCGACAACTTCACGACAGAGATCTCCAAGACCAGTCCTAGCCTAGGTACTCCCATGCAAGGTACGCTGACTTTGCCATCAACCTGGAAATGGAATCTCGTTCTGCATCCAGCCTACCCCTCTCCAACTTGAGGGCAGACACCTCTTCGGTCAAACGGGAAACCTCCTCACGGGCTTGGTTGAGGGAATCCTAAGCTACCTGCCTCTGCTCATCCGACAACTTCAACTTATCATTGAGTTGACGGATCGCGCCCTTGGCCTCCTCATAATGCAATATCACGTTGGCCATCTCATTTTAGGAACCGACCAATTCCCATTGGGAAGTCAGGACGCCTTGACGGGCTTCCTCATACCGATGGGTTAGACTAGACAGCACTTGGCTATACGCCATTATCTGGGCCTCCAGCCCCTTCACTTTTGCCGAATGGGCCTCCAGCCCCTTCACTTTTGCCGAATGGGCCTCCTTCACCTTCTACAGCTCCGCATTATGGCGAACCCGAATAGCCTGAAAAGCCTTACCCCCAACCACTTAGCTATTTCTTCATTGCCTTCCAAGTACTTAGCAACTGACGCAGTTGTGATGGAAGACGTGCGAACCTGCCTCATCATGTCCCAGACAGACGATGTGTCGAAGAAAACCTTCACCTTGCTGGTCACCAGGTTGTTCTTGAGCGCCTATGGAACCGAGTATCCCGCAAAGGGTTGAACCTCCACACTTGGAGCCATCCCTTTCCCCATAGTGTGGTGGATAGCACGAGGAGGAACGATAATAATGGGCTCTGCATACGCCTACTGCTCGTTACAGGTTCCGACGCAGAAACGATCGTCATTGGAACCGTTGGAATGACTAGAGCCGCTTAGACCAACCCACTCTAGTCGGTCAGAAGAGGAGGAGGAAGTGGAAGAGGGTGAACTCCCCTCGGAGTGACTAGAAGCGGGAAGATGCGAGCCCGTCCGAGCTCTGTATCCCGACCCCGATCGCCAAATGATCTAGCTCAACAGTTAGTTTTTCTCCAGATGATCGACCATAGCAACTGCAAAAAAGAGAGAAATATATGTACATAACCAAAAACTTACAAGTTATAGATATATGGCTTAATGCCTACCAATCTAATGTTGAAAGGTTTGGTCGTGCTTGGACAAGTTAGATCAAGATAGCACAAAGTCGTGCTCAACCCACTCTAACATTTTCTGGGCAGCCTCAATCTCTGGGTATTCGAGACTCTCAAAGGCGTACCTGAACTTCTTGGCCGACGACTGGTGGAGGCTACTATTCCACGAGAACTGGATTCGACGCTCTCCTTAGGAGTCGTAAGCTAGTGATGGCTTGCTCCCAGGATTTCGACCCGGTAAAATCACGCCTTCCAATTTTTGGCGGAAGAATCTAAAGTTTGGAACAAGGCATGCTTGATCTTGGACTGAAGACAAGTCTAGCCACGGTGACCAATCTTCTCTTCGTCCGGATTGGTGTTGTGGGTCACCTGGAACATCCATAAAAACAAGTGAATCGTGTAAGGAAACTTCATCACCTTGTAGAAAAGTCCAAACGCTCGGATAAACCCCCAGGCATTCGGATGCAACTGGGAAGGAGCTACCCCCAGATGGTTCAACATATCCATGTACCACCCGTCTAAGGGTATTTTGAGCATGATCTTTCGGGTATAATATTCATACAGATAGAAGTTGTAATTGTCACCCTGATCCATATAGAGATCGTAGCAAACCCGCTCTTTATAAGAGGAAGCATGCAATTGAGTGCAATTCGATGCACATGCCAACACGACAACATGGGGTGCCACACCCCCTGGGAAGTAGCTGATGATGCCCGACACTTCCCAATCAACCCACCAATAGTGAGAGTCAGGGTCGTCCAAGCCCTCAGGATTCAGAAACATATCTGTTCTTGCCATGTATGTTCTCGACATCCGCAACCTGTTACCAAAAGAAGCACCAGATTCCGAACTGGATTCTCTATCCATGACTAGATGCCACTTTCGCAGAAAAGATGCTCGGTCCATCTCTACGACCTCTCTTCCTATCAACCTCTTGCTCCAATAGGCCAACAGGGTCGAGAGTGTCAAATATCTCGCCCCTCTCCGAGCAAGCGGAACCCTAGAGCGAGATGAATGCAAGACAAAATTGGGCGGAGGTCTAGAAAAAACCTCCACCTTGGAATTAGACTTCAGGTCGGTAATAAGAACCATGATTAAGAAAGTAGAGATGAAGATAAGTTACCTAGAAAGAAGTTTGAAAAGACTTGAAAGAATAGGTGAGGTTGATCGGCAACAGAGTAGGTTCGATAGTAGTGAATTCAAAAAGCTAAGTGAAGAAAATAAAGGGGGATCTCCCTATTTATAGACGAAGTTGGGCCAAGGCCACCCCTAACAACCTAACTCAAAACGCATCCTACTTGTTGAAAAGAGACTCAAGTGTGATCCAACAATGACTCAAGAACAAAGACGAAAAAGGAGGCAAAAAATGAACCGATAGACCACACTCAAATACTTTGCGGCACAAAACGGTCCAATAAACAAAAAGCATTAATGACGGTCAGCCACATGTTAAACAACTCAGAAGGTCAAAGACACCCTATTGGTACGCCTAGAGTCTACCAGTATGCTCGTCTATCGAACATACTACTAGATTGGGGGCAACTGTTCCATGCCATTTACCCGGTCGACCTAATTGCTCGGAATGCATTACCACTTCCTACCTGACACGCTACCAAGAATGCATTACCATGTCACTTGAAAACTTACATACCCCATGCCAACACGACAAGGACAGATCAGAATACGACTGTTAGACCTGCCACAAGTTACAAGTCAACTAAGCACAAAGTACGACCCTGCTAAAGTTGCCTGACATGGGGAAAATAGCTCCCGATAGGCCAGAATGGTTAGTTAGACTAACAGTACCCTCCAAAGCCACGTCATCCACCTCAACCACTATAAATAGGGGTCTCCCCCAATAGTAAGTATCAATGAATTCCTTTTATCACTTGTCATTATTATTCTCCACGTACTTCTCATATCTCATTTATTACTCCCGAGTATTACCTCTCCAATCTTACTGACTTGATTGTCGGAGAACCTTTTTAGTTACCTTTACTGGTGGATTCAAGTCTACTTCCATCCAGAACTAGAAGACCTCTTACCTGGACCTCCAGTTCGTCCACACTATTCATCCATAAAAGAACACACCCTTACAATCATATTATCTACACTCACAAGAACTTCCTATTCTTCCATCTCACTCACTCTCAACCATTACAAATTTAGGTTCTTGTTACAAATCTATTTGCTCAGATAAGATAATTATTACTTCAATTGAAAAAGTATTTCATGGACAAACATTCTTATCCACTCACCTTGGTTTCTACCTTACACAGAACATCATGAGAACCAACAAACTTAAAACATGAAGAAATGACAACTTCTCCCTCTTAGTCAATAATCAACTCCGGCAATAGAAATGTGGAAAAGAAAGGCAACTCATGCCACCATGGAAGCCATCACGAAGAAAGAGGTACTGTGTAACAATCACAAAGATTCTCTCAACTTTAGTTTGGAATCAGATTTTAGGGAAACAAATGCGGCTGAGGGTATGAAAATGGGTGGTATTGATGATGAGGATATGGATGACGAGAATGAAGGGATGAGCCTTAATGTGCAGGGCATTGACATGTACTGGCTTTAGAGGAAAATCTCTTAACCTTTTGAGCAATAGATTGATCCTCAGCAATGCTAGGAATTTGCAGAAAAGCCACTTGATCCTAATGAGAAGCTTATAATAATAGCTCCCATGCGTGATTTCCAACACCACACACCAAAACCCATCCAACTTCTAGTTTTGAAATAGCACTATTGGACTATACGCACTATGAAAATATTAAATATGCATCACCTATCCACTTGCCTTCTGTTGCTCCTGGCATATGTAGACTTCACCTCATTATTGCACATACAATATAATTGCTCCTTATAAATTGTTAGACCTTTTTAATTTTCGTAAATATTGGATATCAAAAGCATAAAGAAGAAGAAGAAGATGAATATATTCTTTATTGATCGATGCAATATTAAAACGATTGAATGAATGGAATGACCAAGAAGACCTACCTTATATAGAATAGAAAGCTAAAGAGAAAAATATAACTAACTTAACTGCCTAACTAACATAACAACTTATAAGAAAGGAAAGCTATAAAAGTAAATGGGCTTTATAACAAACACATCCCAATATAATGAATCTCATAAGATGTAATACCCTCCCTCAAGCTGGAGAGTGTATATTTTGCATTCCCAGCTTGGAAAGCATGTAACCAAAAAGTTTTAAATCCAAAGCTTTAGTGAATAAGTCAGCGACCTATTCTTGAGATGAAATAGGGAGCAAAACAAATAGATTATTCTTCAAGTATTCACGAGTAATATGGCAATCAATATCAAGATGTTTAGTATGTTCACGGAAAACTGAATTAGCAGCGATATGCCTAGTAGATTGGCTATCGGAGTAAAGGACAACAGGTTGTTTAAAAGAAACCGTAAAGGCAGTGAGCAAATAATGAAGCCATTGAATTTCGCAAGAGGCAAAGGCAAGAACTCTATATTCAATCTCGGAAGAAGAACGTGAAATAGTGTTTTGTTTCTTGGATTTCCATGAAACCAAGGATGTGCCTAAAAACATACAAAAACCTGAAATGGAACGTCTCGTATCTGGACAATTAGCCCAATCCGAGTCGCTAAAACCTTTTAAATGAAGAGGAGAAGTAAAGGAGTAGAATAAACCTTTACCAGGTGTACCTTTAAGATATCGGAGAATTCGAGTTAAAGCTTTGTAATGACTGATTGTAGGGGTGGCCATAAACTGGCTGATTTGTTGAACAGTGAAGGTGATATCAGGGCGAGTATTGGTTAGGTAAAGAAGACGACCTACCAATTGTCTATACAACATAGGATTAGAGAAGTGCGTATTGTTGTCTTGGCAGAGATTTTGGCCTTTTATCATTGGTGTAGGAGCAGGTTTGGAGTGCAAAAAGCTTGTATCAGATAACAGATCAAGTGTATATTTATGTTGGCTGATAGTGATTCCCTATTGAGAATAGGCCACTTCTATACCAAGAAAATATCGTAGCTTGCCCAGATTTTTTATTTTAAAAGAAGAATGCAAATAATTTTTGACATAGGAGATTTCATGAGGATTATTACCAGTAAGTATAAGATCATCTACATAAACAACAAGAGCAGTAAAGCCATGAATATCATGTTTGCTAAACAATGAATGCTCATGATGGGATTGAACATAGCCTAAATATGGTAAAGCGAAAGACAATTTTGCAAACCATTGTCGACTTGCTTGTTTTAAACCATATAGAGATTTGTTGAGTTTGTAGACATAGTTAGGTAAAGAAGAAGTAAACCCTTTAGGTAAAGTCATATATACCTCCTCATGTAAGAAAGCATTATTAACATCTAGTTGTTCTAGGATCCAATGTTGGGAAGATGCAATGGCAATGAGCATTCATATAGTGGTTAGTTTCACAACAGAGGCAAAGGTATCGAAGAAATCAAGCCCCTCTGTTTGGTTAAAACCTTTGGCAACTAATCTAGCTTTATGTCCTATGGATCCTATGGCCTTTTTTCCAGGAGGTAGGGGAACTATAGTCCAAGTGCTATTATCATCTAAGGCTTGTATTTCATTTTTCATAGCATGAGTCCATTCAGGGGATGAAATGGCTTATTGATAGGTTTTTGGTTCAATATTGGCACTTATGGAAAGAGTATAAAGTTTGTATGGTGGGGATAGGGCATGGTAAGATAGAACAGCATGTAATTCATGGCACAGAATTTCACATAAGGATGTTGTTTACAAACAGTATCAAAAACAGATTTAGATGGGTGACCTAAACGAAAATGCCACAAATCAAATTCAAGAGCAGAAACAGATGTATTAGCAGTCACAATTTGTTTTGTAGGACTTGTTAAATTGCGAAAAATGTATAGATGGTTGTGAACCTCAGCAAGTCCAATCATCCTCAAGGTAATTGTATCCTGAATAAAGCAACAATGTTGATAAAAAAACAACAGTACAATTGGAATGAGTGTGAGTTTGTGAATAGAGATTAAGTTGTAAGTAAACCAGGAATATGCATAACATTAGTAAGATGTAAATTAGTGGAAAGAGCCACTGTGCCAGAATGTTTGGCTAAGACTGAAGCACCATTAGGCAGCCTTATGGTCATAGGCTTGATGCTAGAATAGGATGAATAATGAGATATATCATTGGTTATATGATATGTGGCCCCTGTGTCAAGGATCCACCAATTATGAGAAGAATACATACCTGAGTGAGGAAGAATTTCATCTTCACTTGAAGTCTAGTTGATCTGGTGAGTTGGATTGAAGGTGAGGACAACCTTTTGGTCATTGTCCTTCTCTGAATGGAAATCATTATTGATTGAGGTGGTTACTGTTGTGTTGTCATGGCTTGTAGAGGAATTGATTGTAGGGTCCATTTGTCTTTGTCTAGGATTGAAGGTAGAAGGAAACCCATGCTTAAAATAATAGGTTTCAAGTGTATGGTTCTCTCTGCCACAAAAGGTGCAGATTTTATTACCTGCCATGATGGGTTTGGGTCTACTACTACTTGTGGCCAAACCTCTATTGGGAAAACCCGAATTGCCACTCGATGCACCACCTCTCCCAGTGTATTTATTGGATTCTTGTGATGGCCTTCGGTTGAAATTAGTTCCTTTGCTTGGATTATTTCTCCAGTGTGGCCTTGTGTTAATGTTGTTGATGGCACTGTTCTGGTTGTCAGTAATTGTGACATCCATTTGTCTTTCTTGTTGGATGACTAGGGAGAAACACTTGTTCATTGATGGTAATGGCTCCATGAGTAGTATTTGTGTTTTGATTGTTCCATACTGATCATTAAGACCTTTAAGGAAACAAATAACATAATCTGATTCCCGATAGAAAATATTGCTCTTCATTGATTCACAGCTACACTTTACATCACATATACACGGGATCAGTGGTCTCAAAGCATCCAATTCCTCCCAAATAGTCTTCAAATCTGTAAAGAATGTTGATACCCTTCGATCACCTTGTCGAATGGAATGGATTTCTTGCAATAGGTTGGAAGTTCTGAAGTAATCTCCTTTGGAAAATCTCTCTTTGAGATCTTGTCATAGATCTTGTGCTCCATCTATATATACTGCACTTTGGGCGATTTGAGGGGACAAGGATCTGGTAATCCAAGAAACCACCATGTTATTGCATCTTTCCCACGCTTCAAATATTGGATCGGTCACGCTGGGCATCTTGATGTTTCCATTGACGAATTTATATTTGTTTTTGGATCCAAGAGCTCTTCTCATGGATCTACTCCAGGAGTTGTAATTCGTACCATCTAATGGTGGAGAAACTAACACAAATCCAGGGTTTTCTCCAGGATGAAGATAGTATGGGCTACATGGATTTAGGGATGGATCTGCGAAGTGATGATTGTTGTTGTTTTCTTGTTGCATGTTGATGAATCTGTGGAACGGTGGGTGTTGTTGCTGAATTTGGGTTTAGAAGCTAAAGAAAAATGGGTTTTGTCAAGGGGAGACGAAAGAAAAGGAACGGGGAAGAAATGAAGAAAGGAAAGTAAATGAAGGTAGGTAATGATGTGGAGATAGGCAATGGGGAAGGAATGAGCGGCGCAGCAGAGCTCTCAATGTGAGAGCTCTGATACCATATTGGATATCAAAAGCATAAAGAAGAAGAAGAAGATGAATATATTCTTTATTGATCGATGCAATATTAAAACGATTGAATGAATGGAATGACCAAGAAGACCTACCTTATATAGAATAGAAAGCTAAAGAGAAAAATATATCTATCTTAACTTCCTAACTAACATAACAACTTATAAAAAAGGAAAGCTATAAAAGTAAATGGGCTTTATAACAAACACAGCCCAATATAATGAATCTCATAACATGTAATAGTAAAAGATTTAGGTGAGTGCATGAATGAGGATGGGAATGAATATCTCCAATATGCAACCAAATTTTTCCTTCTATTACATGCATAGCCAACAATGCCAATGAACCCTACGGTAACTCCTATATTTTCAAGGTGCAAGGAGGACTATTTTCACCCAATATGATCCAATTAAAGTCTCTTGTTTATGGTACAATGTGGTTCATTTGTGATTAGATGATTATTGGGTCTCCATTAGAATTACATGACAATATAGAGATAATCCACTCATTTTCAGAAGTCGATAGTTTTCTCACTATTTACTATTTTATCATCAACGATCTTGAGGACAACCTAGAGCCTACTAAGCAGTCCAATCTTGAGGATAAGGTTAATTTTAAAGTGGTCAGTAATGATAGAATGTTTATTATTTTGTTTGTTAATTTCATTAGAAAGAGAATATAATAAAATATGATAATTTATTATTTTGTTTGTTGTTAGTTTCATTAGAAAGAGAATATAATAGAATATGATAGTTTATTATTTAGATTTAATTAAATATTAATATTACATGAAAAATTTAGAATTTTATTATTGTGAGATGATGAACTTATATGGTCATCATCATTTTAGGATTTCTTTATTTTCCTTAAATATTGTCTTGTTCATTTATAATTGGGATCAATAAAAAATGATGCATTTAATGTTTATTTTATCTTCTTTAATCCATTTTCTTAGGATAGATTAATTCTATCATATTCTCCCTAACAACTTTGTGTTTGGCAGATTATTATCATCACTCTATCATATTCTCCCTAACAACTTATGCTCACTATAGAGTTGGTGTCTTTTTTTAATAAACTTTATTTGTGAAGTTCAAGTAAACTCAATAAAAAAACATGACATATATAAAGGATGCCTAAGTGACATAAAAGTGATAAAACTTTCACTCATATGACTTATTTATTCTGGTGAATAAAAGTTCCGATGACTGGAGGCTGTTAGGTTGCTCCATTTCGGATAGTATTATGAGTGTAAAATATGTACACTGACAGTGTAAAGATTTATACACATGCATACTATCATCCACCCTTTATTTGGGTTACTTTTTTTAAAAGTCAACAATAATTAAACATCAATGGTGGAAGATACAATGACAGTATATAAATCTTGTATACTGTCAGTGCATATATTTTTTCTCTGGTATTATTCATTAGAAAATCAGAATATGCTGCCATTTCAATAATATAATAGGCTATGAGCTATACACACATATGACCTAACAAAGGATCACCATAAATGAAGCAGCCAAGACCTTTCTTAAAATATATTTCCTCACCCCACAAATAGATGTATATGCATAAATAAAAAATGGTCATGAGACTTCCAAACAAATAGGCTGTTTCTAGGATTTGAACCTATAACTTTTATCTCACAAAATAAACAACATTACTATTGTGTGAAGGCTCACCCTATTAAAAAAAACTAGATATAAACACTTGTGAAGTAGCAAATTCAAGGTGCAAGGGAAGTAGCATTAATATAAACTATTTGGGGCAATACAAAAAGGGAATAACTTATCTCCTAGTGTAAGGAGATAACTCCCCTCCTTACACCAATTGCACAATAACACATGTCCCTTCATTTTTATATTTTTTATTTTCTTTCTATTTTCTTATATTTTGTTTTTCTGAATAATGATTTTCTTCTCTCACTAGAAACTAAGAGTTCTCTACCATCTCCTTCACTCTTAGGCTGCCCATTCATTCACCCACATTTACGTAGAGAAAAATGCAATTTCCCTTCTCATTCATTCACTCACAACACCTCATTCTTATCTTTCTCTCTCTCAAATGTGGATATTCTCTCACAAATTTGTGTATTCTCACACAAATCTTCTCTTTATCTCTCTTGAACTTACATGTTGCAATAAGTTTGGTGGTTTTCTTTCGAGCGGACCCTTTAAGTCTTGTTTATTTCATTTTAGTACTTCAAACCATACTAAAATTAGTCCAAAAAGAGAGATTTGGTTTATGTGACAGAGAGAACTGTCCACGATTGATGGTGTAAGGCTGAGACTCAGAGTGCATCATCTACTATGTTGTGCAGCCCCATTGCCATTTTTCCTTCATTGCAATCTTGACTTCACGGTTTGATTAGTGCTATGTTGAACTGATAGTTTATTTTTTTATTGGAGAAGATTATTTGGAGGTTTAATTGATTCAATTGTTCCATTGGTGCTATTTTAATCTAAGCTTGATTTTGAATTGGATCTTCACCAAACAAGAAATGTGTGAATTGTGATTGTGAGTAAAATATAGACGATGACTATAAGGAATATGAGTAACCAAATTGATGAAAGTAAGATCGTTTACATTATCATTAATCATATACAATATTTACAACATAACGTCATACTTCCAATTACTCTTGTTCACATGATAATATCAAACAATCACATTCACACACATGTACATGACAAATTCAAATTTAAAAACAATATCTCAACTTATGAGAATGCATATATCTACAATTCATTTTATGTGATTATGCCATGAATTGTGTATCTATTTTTTACAGCATTATTCCTTTCTTTGACAAAATCAAAGTGTGGTTTCAACTTTCAACAATTATTCATCCATCACCAATCACATGAACATTAATTGTCTTAGTCTGAACTTTAAAGGATTCAAAAACCTTTGGACAAAATACGATGTTGCAACCACGGATAAAGAGAATAAGAGAGAATATGCATATTTGTGAGTGTGTATACAGATTTGTGAGAGAATATATATATTTGAGAGAGAAAAAGAAGGTGTTTGAGTAAATGAATGAGAAATGGAAGTGCATTTTTCTCTCACGTGAATGTGTGTGAATGAATAGGCAGCGTAAGAGTGAAGGAGATAATATGAAACTCTTGGTTCCTAGTGAGAGAAGAAAATCATTATTCATAAAAATAAAATATGAGAAAATAGAAAGAAAATAAAAAATAAAAATAATGAAGGGACGTGTGTCATTGTGCAATTGGTGTAAGGAGGGGAGTTATCTCCTCCCACCAGGAAATACATTATTCCCATACAAAAATAAGAAGTGCAATGTTTTAAACCAATAAAAAGGTAGCACATATAATACTTACCCTTTATCAATCTACTAGTCTTCAAATACTTGGTAACATGATAAATTATACTCATATGTACATAGAAATCATGCATGGGTAGAAGGGGAAATAACCATCTTTCAAAAACAAATAATGTTAAAACAATCTGAGGTTACATAATAGGAGAGTGCCTGAATTAATTCTCTGCTGCTGCATCCATCTCTCAATAATCAAATCTTCAGTGCTTTTAACTTTGAGGTAATCATCCATATCATAACTCAACCATTTAGATTTGGCTGATAATGACGGGTCTGGTTCTCCAGATTTACTGAATACATCCTTTCCGATATACTCCTGGAGGAGATCGGGGCTCCATCTTCCATGACTGAAGACAGAATGGCTATTTTGATCTTGTGCTTTTGTTATTTCCTATAACAAGAATGAATTCAATAATCCAAGTCATAGAAAAGGAGAAAATGAGAACTAAATATCAGAAAATGTGGATCAGAAATGTTTGGGACTCGTGTAAGTTTTTCCATGTCAGAAACAAAATTGTGCAATGTCCTTCCGGTTTAAGCTTACTCAATATTAAAAACTCAAGATTATGCAACAAGTGTGAGCAAATGTCTAGAGTTAATGATGTTCGTGCATGCTGGATACCTTCTGACCATGTCACACAAACGCATACGATCCATGCCAGTGCTAATATTTAAATGTAATCCTTAAGTATCTGTTTATTGCAATGGAATAAACAAACCATTCTAGTTTTGAGACTTCTGCTTTTGCCAACCAATGAAAGTGTGCTTGTGAATACATTAAAGGCAATGTGAAGAGACATTCTGGCATTCATATTATTGTAATATTGTTGTTCAAAGTCATGTTACTCCCATGAATAAGCTAAAATAATTTGAAGAAAACCACTCATTTGAAAAGACTTCAGAGATAACCTGAGTGGAGCTGGCAGTATCAGGAATCGGTGTCAGCTGTGCCTTATCCGGACCTGTTGTAGGAGTAGCACCATTACCACTCTCCCATTGCAACCATGGCAATGCAACCCCATCTGTTATATCAGGAAGAGATCTAAGCATTGGTGGACTATTAAATGCTTCAGATTTTAATAGTCCTCCGATGGATGAGTTTGCGTCGCTCCTTTCCCCATCAAGTGATGAAATATCTGTATCTTCAACATTTGAAATAAAATCCTCAATATATTTCTCAGCCTCCTCAGTCAAGCGCATAGACATTCTACTTCTGTCATTACTTCTCTGGAAATTAAAAATAAAATAAAAAACTTTTAAGAAGGTCAAATAATAATTCATCAGAACTTCCTTCAAAAGAAAGATTACATATAGTCTCATTTAAATTACAAGGTAATCATTATCAGAATACTGATAAACAAAAGACATATGTACCTTCCTGGTTCTTGATGGTTTTTGTATAGAGTCGTTCTTTGTAGCAGGAATCAAATCATTAACAATCTTGGAAAGTTCTCTGCCACGTTGCTCCTCAAACACTACTTCAGCTAATAAATCTTGTTTTCGCTTCTCTGACTGTCATTCCCAAACCCAGAAAAAGGGAAAATCATATTTCTTTTTTCTCAAACTGATAAAAGCAATGCTGTTAAGGTAAATTGTTGAACAGAAGCATGAGTCTTGATGGCATAGCTAAAATGAGTTGCATGGAAATGGTTTTTTTTCAGGACATGGACATAGTATAAAACCAGAACCAACATGCCCAACTTGCAGAAGAGCATTAGGAAGTAAACATATTAAATTCTAGAAAATGATTCCTAGCTCAAGGTATGAACTTCAGAAAATAAAAAACCAACGGTTCCCATAGCCCAGTGTGCAACTTTACTCATAAACCAAAAATAAAATCCAAAAATATCAATTACAGAAGAAGTGCATTAGAGTATAATAAGTCAGTAGACACAATCATTTAGAAATTTATACCACCCCACTAAAAACTTGAACGTTATAAGGATGCATAAAAGAAAACTTATTTTTTGTTTTACTTTTATTACCTGTTCCAGTTCACTTTCATAGTTCCTTCTGATTGATGAAACAGCCTTGATAACATCAGAATTGTTTGACAGCATGCGATCACCCTTGGATGAAGTGGAGGTTCTTGGTCTCACCACAGCCTAAAAGGGGAAGTTCCATAACAAAGTAGGGGAAAAATCAGTGAACAAATCGAGAAGAAGCAAATACGCAATAGAGTCTACTCATGCATGCAAGTAAGCATACTAACAAGCAGAGCTACTGAAACCTAATTAACATTTCACAGACTTGTTCAGTTCTCATATGTCTTGATTCATTCCCGGTTGTTTTGTGCAATCCATTATCCATGTCAGGAAGCTCCACCTGAAGATTTTCAAAACAGGATGAATATTAGAAGGTATATTCGTCAAACTAAGGAAGTGCTCCTTTCACAATTGTAATTCATCAACCTTCTTGGGTTTATAAATTGGTCGTAGTTTCTTAGTTCCATCTTTATTAAAGTAGGCAGCACCTGCTCCTTCATCATCCGTAAGAACAGAAGACTGACTCTGAAAAGCCAAAGAAGCATCTTCAATTTTAGCTAAAATTCAAATATGTGTAATGAGAAGTTGAGAATAACCTAGCAGGATAAGGATGTTAAAAATATCATTCATAATACTATATTTAGAAGATTTTATCAATAGTCTCACGGGGTAGGAGGGGGTCACAACCAAATTTTCATACTGTACAATGAGGGGTTTACAATATTCGGACGATCCAGTGCATGAGACTCTCACCAAGTGAAGTTTGTGAATGATAGATATACACAGCCTTACTCTCGCAAGCCACAAGAGAAGAGACTATTTTCAGGATCTGAACTCATACCTCTAAGTCACAAGGCAAACAACCTTACCATTGTGTCGAGGCTTGGTCTCACCCTTAGTGGAGAGTTTACATTGAACAAATATAAAAATAAGAGTGAATTACACTGACACCCTTTAAAATTGAGTAAAACTACACAAACCACCTATCTCTTTTTTACCCCACACAAAAACACCTAATTAATATACTTACATCAATAAGTACCTTGTAGAGGAGACAACTGTAGTCTTTTAAACAATAGGGATGGTGGATGTAATTAAACTAAACTACAATGGATGCTAATATAATTTACTCTTAATTAATTATATATTAGATAGCATAAATTAACTCTTTGTATATTTGCGGATCAAATTTGACTATAAATTCACTCTTCTCTTGTGTATTTAAGCAATATTGCCTTAGAAATGCATTTCAGTTTTAGAAGAAAAATGAATAATGCGTTTCAGTTTTAATTATTTTTTGGAGAACTTTGTGGGATGATATATTTGTATTATTCTTTTATAGAAGTGTTTTTTTTTTTCTTTAATTGTTATTTTATCACTCACATGATACACTTATTTGCTGCATTTCTACATAACGTTTTGTTTATAAAGTGTTTGTTTGATATTTATACTTCTTGTAGTTAGTTTGGTCAAAGAATGTATGGATCTCCTATGTTTTATACATGTTAGAAACTAGAAAAAACGCCAATATTGTAAATGTGACATTTCTTATTTGGGGTATTTATGTAATTTCAAAAATATACTTTTTCTTTTCCTTTCATTTTTTGTACAACTTAATAAGAGGAGAGAAATGTTATAACTTTTTTCCTTCCTTTTTCTTTTAAACCAAACAACTAATTTTTCACCTCAATTCTACTTCTTTTCATTCCTTGAACTTTCTTTCTTTCCTTTTTCTTCCATTCCATTTTCCTTTCTGAACCAAATAGAGTATAAGGTTACTAAAGTAAGGAGTATCCTCAAAGAATATGACATCGACTGAGAAATAAAACTAATGAGTGGAAAGATTGTAACATCTGTAACCTTTTGGATGGAGGAATATCCAAAAAATATGCGTTTGATTGCACGGGCTGACAACTTATCCAAACCAGGAGATAAGTCATGCACAAAACATGTAGAACCAACAACTCATGGAGGAACCTTAAAAGGGTCATCACTTGAACAAAGCAATGAGTAAGGTACTTTGTTATTCAAAACAAACGAGGGCATCCTATTAGTTACGAAAATGACAGTAAGAACTACATCACCCTAAAATTTTAAAGGTAAAATGACACTTAATAAAAGTGTTCTTGCAGTTTCAATGATGTGACAATGTTTGCGTTCAACAATACCATTTTGTTGCGGTGTGTAAGGGTAAGTAAATTGATGAATTATGCCATGAGAAATCATAGAGTTCCTGAACTAGGCATAAAATTATTCTTTCGCATTGCCACTTCGTAGAAAATATAAAATTAGAAATGAATGCATTATGAAGTAAGTTGGAGTAATTCCTATTCTAGAAAAGATGGTAGAATCATGCCTTAGTTGGTTTCGACATGAGTGGAGGAGACAGTAGAAGCCCCTGTAAGTGTAAGGAGAGTAGGTCAAATGAATGCTAGTCCAACTCCTAGAGGAAGAGGGAGACCAAGAAAAACTATAGGCGAAATGATTAAGAAATACTTAGATATCAATATTTTATCGATGAACATGATTTATAATAGAGTATTATGGTATCATTTGATCTACGTAGCTGACCTCACCTAGTGGGATAAAGACTTGAATGTTGTTTATTTAATCCTAATCAAATATAGAATCTTCTATTCCTGCTGACAATCTTCTATTATCTCAATAATCTCAGCCAATAGAATATATTATCAAAATTACTCTCTCCCACATAAGGCTAAGATATTCAATTGATGCATAATGATTAATGGTCAAGCCTCTCAATGGAAAATTACCACTAGTTCTCAAGCATTTACAACAAAATATAAACATAAATTTAACAATCAAATCTAGAGAATTGTCACACTTACAGAGTAGCCATCATATGTTTTGAAATCTTTCTGGCTAAGCGACTTTCTTAGCACAGGTCTTCGATCTGAAGAAACTAGTTTTTGCATCACCTTGTTCCCGTTATCTGTATTTTTCAGATTCATGCGACTTCTAGAGTTCTGAGAATGATCTATGTCACTCTGTACCATGAAAGATATATCCATGCATAAATACATCAATGTATTTTCTAATGGAACATGTTTAAGAGAACCTTAACAAACACAGTCCACCCAACAAGGATTAAATATATACTTTTTTTGTTGTTACAATGAGGTAAAAGACCAATGTAGAGAAGGGGATATTAAGTTAAACTGTAAGTAAAGCATTCTGATTGAGTTTAACCCAGAGGTCAAGTACTAGTAAGAGACTTGTATAACTCGAGCAACCAAGCTCATAGGTTACTCATAATTTGTTCAAGGATAAATTTAAATGAAATAAAATTTATGAAATAATATTAACTAAAACACAGGTTGACAAATCCAAGAGATTAGATGGCAAGTTTAGTCATGAGATTATATGTTTAAGCAAGTTAACAGTTACATAGCAACCTCAGCCTCTCCCTTAAAGTAAAACTGACTTTCCCCCAATATTGAAAGCAACAATGTGGTATTTTCTCAAATCCAATTATTGGAAACAATCTTAACTCTATATGGGAAGCTTAAGGACCCATTTGTTTAAGCTTGAAATAAAGTGATTCTTAAGTATTAAAAAAACTGATTTTGGTTGTACAGCTTTTTCCGTAAATCAATACCGCTTTGCATTTAGCTACAATTATAAAACACATTTAGGTACATTGTCTCTCTCTTCATTGCATGATCTTTTTAAAAAAAACTGGGAAAAATAGTTTCTCATAAAATCTGGAGATGAGTTTTTCTCCAGATTTTTGCATTAGTAAAAGTCTAACCAAATAAATATATAAATACCAAAGTGGTTTTTTTAATGAAAATTGATATTTTTAAAGAAAAACTTAGAAAACAGACCCTAAATGAACATAATACTGTATTTAAAATTTGTCCGCCCATCCATTTTCTTTCCATCCTCACTATACTTCCCGAACATCTTCAAATGAAGTGAAAACAATAGTATCTCTGAAAAAATTATACCAACAACAAACATAGTACTAACTAAAAGATTAAAAATGCGCAATAATTCACTTTAAGAAATTATCATTTTAGTCCTTTAAATCTTAAGGTTCAGTCCTATCAGTCCCTAGAGTTGTAAACACCAGTCATATTAATTAATCCCCGAAATCCTTGCAACTCATATGTTGCGGAGACATGTTTAAGTGACTAATGCATTGGTTTTTACATTTTTCCGGAACTATAAAATAGGAATCTCATAAAGTCATGGAGTAATGTGTGAGTGCCTACAATATCAGTGACTGAAATGGTGGTTGTGGTTTACTTTAATTAATGTATAATTAGAAGAGACACATTCAATTAAAATCAATAAATCAGATAAAGGGCGCCTTGATGCACAAGACTCACTCTTATGCATGTGAAGAGACATTTTCCAAGATTTGAACCCAACCTCCACGTCACAAGGCAAGTAACCTTACTATTATTTTTTATAGGAAGTAACCTTACTATTTTTTTATAGAAAGTAACCTTACTATTACCCTGAACCAGATATTGGAAACAAAATCAAATTCAAGTTCAAAACTAAAATTAGTGTTGTGAGAACTAGACCGAACGGTCCAATCGGCCTGATAGCTAATCACACTTGAAAACGTCTTTGGTTTGCAATCTTAGCCAGTGAAAAGTTAGACCACTTTGAATCAACAAAATTCCGGTTAAATCATGTCAAACCAAGTTAAATCAGAATACTCTTTTAATGTTTTGTTTTAACTCAAATCCTAAGAAAGAGATGAAGAGACGTTATTATTATAAATAATTATTAATCGTATACAATTTTCATTTATATATTTATAGTTAAAATTATTAATTATATATGTAATTATACTGTATTTAAATCTCTTAAACCTAATGTAAATTGGTTTCATATCAGGTTCAGGTTTGACAACATTAACTAAAATAGAGTAAATATAATATATTACTTGAAATTAGGCAAAAACCAAAGGATTGTTAATTAGTTGTTACCTCAGAGTCACTAATTTGGTACCGAATCACCGAAACCGATCTCCTTCTTCTCGAATTAGCATCGGAGATCGCTCTTCCACTCCCTCCAATACTGCTCCTCCGGTCATCAACACCTCCGCTGCTCTTCCTTGAAACGGACCTCCCTCGCCTCTGTGATGCGGTACCGGCCGACGGACTAACTTTGGGCTCGAAGCTTCTAGAACCGGAGCGGCCGCGGTCTGCGGAATCGAAGAACTCGATGGCGAGATCATCTAGGCTGATCTCTGGGAAGCCGGAGCCCCTGACGGTGTTGACGAACTTCCCCTTGGTGTCGGGAGCGTGGAGGGGGCGGGAGAATTGGCTGAGACTCCGGGAACGGCGCTGGCGGTGGACGGAGGTGGAGGTGGAGGTGGAGGTGATGGAGTCGTCGGTGGAGGAATTCGCTTTGACGGGGGTTCTTTTGGTGGTGGATTTGAATGCAGCGGTGGCCATGGGTTGAAAGAGTCAGAAATTCAAATTCAAATTCAAAATGAAATGTAAATTCAAATGTAAAGTTAGGGTTCAGAGAGAAGAAGTTTTAAAATGTGTCGATGGCAGTGAAGTGAAGAATGTGAGAGAGTTGAATGGCAACTTGAACATAACAAGATTTGAATAAGATGACAGTTTGTTTTACTTTTTTATACCAAAGGTATTCTTTTGGGTTAGTGGCTCTTCACATAAGACTCACTTCCAAAAATTAAAATCATAATGTGAATCTATCAATATTTTATACCATTAGATAAATATATTGTTGGTATAATATTTTATTTTACGTTATAAAGTAAATACATTTATATAACGCAACTTTAACCTGGGCTATGACGTATATTTCTCAATTAAACTAAGCTAATAAAAATGAATGGAAAGTGAGTAATAATGGTTGATAAACATAATGATAAACCCATTATTGTGGTTGAAAGGGTGTCACTATTATCATTTATTATTTCAAAATGCATTTGAAAATTACATGAGAGTGAATAATATAGGATGAATCAATGTATTGAAGCTTACCCACTATTATGGTGAAAAGGGCGAACAAAAAGCTTCACTAATCACATATGGAGGTAAAGTTATTCACAATCCATTCAAATTAAAGAAAAGTAAATTCATCTAAATTTATTTATTGATTTAGAAGAATATAATTTAATGAATAATTTTAAATATGGATGAATTCAAATTCATCAATTATATCTAATATATATTCAATTTATCTAAACAAACAAACATTTACCATTGCTTTCAATTTCCTTTCGGTATCTCAATTCTTACTTTCTCACTCAGATAATTAGTAAGATCAATGATAAAAGTAAGACATAAAATATGGCTTGATTAATAATAAAATTTTATTCTTAAATACATAATATAACTAAATATCTATTAAAAACATTAGACATATGAAAATTAAACATCAAATTCTTGTTGAATATTATAAAAATGATTTTTCAAAAGTGTTTCTATGAAAATTTCAAAAGCTCTTTCTAAAAGTGATTTTTTTAAAAGCACCTTTCATTAAAATTCATTTTCTTTTAAAATGTTTTTATTTTAAAAGAATGCTTTTAAAAATACTTTTTTTATAACGTGATTCTCCAACCATGATTTTTTAAACACTTTTTCTTTGAATTGTGATTTTTTTTTTTTAAAATGTGTCTTTTAAACAATGAATTTTTAAAATGCTTTATTGAAATTGTGATTTTATATGGATGACTTTTTGTTAAAGTGCTTTTTATTCTCATTAAAAAAATGGATTTAACATTCATTCATTTGATCCATTAAAATGAATTCATAATGTATTGAAATGTATTTATTAAGTTTGGACTCAGATAGATTGAATAATTTAAAATATGTTTTGATGAAGTTATATAAATTGGTGGATCACTTTTCATTCATCCATTAAAATCCAAATTCAATCAATTCATCCATTTGTCACCCTTAATAGTAGCTCTTTGTTAAAATTGAAATTTGCTCTGGCATTTATAGAATATGTTTTACCGGTTTTGTTAACCACCTCTAATCCAAATTCTTCTTCTTAAAATTTTGTAATTATGAGTTTTGTGAATAAGAATAGAACTCGAAAAGCTTTGGATAGATTTTGAAAAATATATTAAGGAAACATGTTGGTAAATGATTTTACATTTTCAATCATATTAAATGACATGGCTAGGGTTTGGAAATGAGCATCAACACCAGAGAAGTAGAAATGTATCTCAATTATCTAACTCATTATCTCTAGTAAGTGATAAGTGATAAGAATGACAATGAAAATTACACTTGAATTCAACCCGAATTTAATGAGTTAAACCTGTTGTTATTGGGTTTGGGTTTTACCTCATATTAAATTAGGGAAAGAAGAATAAGACTCGGCTTTTTATCTTGTTCGTTTGTTGTCCACTGCAAACTACATCTAGATCTCCCCTTCTCATCTTGGGAGATTTTATCTTCACTATGGAATCTTCAATGTTTCTTACAAACATAATTCCAATACAAGAATTAAGACGCTCCTTTCTTGTATCTTAAACTCCCACTTCGGTTTGACTACAAAGTTTGCCTACTAGGATACCTCACCGTTCGCGAGTCTAGCCCCAACATAAGTATCGCTTACAACCAAGACCTCTTGTTTCTCACGAAGACACCTACCTAACCGCAGTTAGGATTTTCCCAAACCTATTCTCTTTCTTTGGTGATACAACACACCAAGAGAATGTGTTATTGCCTAAGTCTAACAAAAATTCTTCAAGTTACATATGCACCTCAATGTGCAGATTTTACAATCTTCTACAAATTTAAGAACCCCTGAAAGATCTCACAAATATAGAAATACAATGCGTGAGATGCATGTTTCTTTTTCACAAATTTGACAATGACAGATCAACGGGTATCTTGTAAAGATTTACCATTTTCTTTTCTTGAAAGAACACTTCGAAAATATTTTCTAAAGATATGAAAGTTTGAGCTTTAGATCTTCTCAATAAAGTGTAAAACTCTTTGTTTTTGAAAATGTGTTCTAACCCTCTAAATCAATATTTTCCAATATGATCTATATTTTCATAACCAATATGAAAAACTTGGGTTTATATATTGTTCTGTTTTTAACTGCAGTTAATCAATTATACTAATCCTTAATCGATTAACAAGTTTCTTCAAAATAACAGAAAACAGAAACAATTACCAACTTAATTGATTAACAATTGATTTAATCGATTAACGGGTTTCTTACCAGCTTAATCAATTAGAACATGACTTAATTGATTAATAGGTTCCCAAAACTTAATCGATTAATATCACTCTTGATCGATTAAATGGTTTTCTAAAATATATTTTTAATGTTGAATTAACTTCCTGCATGATTTGTAAAAGCATGATGCATGTCTTTGAATGATGTAAGATTTAAAACTCCTTTTAAACACATTCAAAACATATTATCATGTATGTATGCATGTGCATATAAATCATGTATGTATGCATGTAAGTCTTATTTTAGTTCTGATTGATTTTAGCTTGTGAGACTTTCATTAGGATTTATCCTAGCCTAGACTCTTACTAAGCAATCATCTTAAGACCTAATAAAGATGAAAAAAATACTTAACCCCTAGATCTTCTTTTGAATGTTTTGCCTTGTATGTACTTGACTCTTGACTTTATCGTTGATACCTGTTGTTTGTTGATTTTCTCATCCTCTCAAGTTTGTCCTTCACCATTTATGCATGTTGTCGATCCTTTGCCTTTATTCTTTTGTCTTCATCAACCTTTGTGTGTCCTTTGTCTTCATCAAAACATTATGTGATGCATGCTTGCCTCTTCAATCTCATATTCATGCACACTTACATCTTCATATTACTTTTGTTATGGATAGGAAAATTTACTTGGAGAATATATCATTTTCCTTTTCACTTTACTATTTATCAATTTTTTATAATTATTATTATAATTAATAGTAAAAAAGGTAGGCTTCACATTAATAGGACAATTACAAAACCCAAAAAATGATGTTTAATTGTCTATTTTGTATGGTATGAATACTTTTTTTGGGTATATGATGTAAACCCTTCTGGGACAATCTTTGATTCCAAGGGAAAGAGAAGTTATGAAGGTCCTATGACTAAGGCCAAAGCCAAATCAACAACCTTGAAGGTCACACAAGACTCGATTGACCCTGGAGATTACATGAAGGAAATGCATTTATATCCTTAGGATCTATTTTAAACTTAGGTTATTTTTATTGTTATGAATAAATGAGAATTCATTCTCATGTAGACTTGGGAATTTATTTTATCTTTGGAGTTCTTTATTTAATATCAAAGTATGTTAGTATTTAATTCATGTAAGATGGGGTTGAGATTTTTTTGGTATCATAATCCATTAGTGGCCAAGTAGCTCACCTAAGCTAAAGGATTCATCTAGGCACAACTAGGACAAGGTAGCATGGTAAGATGCATCATTGGCTCACAACTATAACTCTTGAACAAGGCCAAGGACAAGACATGGCACGACTCAAGCTAGGAAGGACAAAAGGGTTCGGTTAGGACTCTATCTCTAAGGCTAATATCAATTCAACAAGGAGATAAGGCAAGGAATAAATTAATTGATTAAATCAAAGGAGATAAAGTCAAGAGGTTGGGCAACTACAATTAAGGATTCAAGTAAAGATAGATTTGTTTTGACCAACAACTCAACCAAACATTATCTTTTCAACAAATCAACCATACTAAGTTAAGGGTCTCGACTATGACTCTCTAGGGTGCAACCCAAAGTGAACCAAAGATCTCAAGAGGGCTCATGGCTAATTCAACTCAAGGCCCTCGGCCAAGCACCCAAGGATCAAGCAAGTTTGGTTCAAGACTCAAGGCTCAACAAACCAACCAGATTTGATTAGATCTTATCTACTTGATAAATTAGGATTCTAAATTTCATTATCTTCACATAATCTTAGGATTAGTTAGAATTTTCGTTTGCATTTCAGATTTGATTAAATAGGATATTATCTTTTAATATTCAAAGATAGTTAGGATTTTATTTTTAGACTTATCTTTAGTTTATTTCAGCCAAGGCAGATTGCGTATTTATAGCTTTGACTTATTCATTAATAAAACAAGTTTGTTTTGGAGAAAAAATTGAATTGAATTCCTAAAGTTGAGCCAGAGCTCCTTACTTTGAACTTATCAAAATCCTTATTCTTGTGGCGTTCTAAGACTCACTACCCTCTCGGTGTTGCATCTAAATTCTTATCAATTATCCTTCCTTGTGGTGAATATCATTTACCTATCAAGCTCTTAAACTTGTGGTGTCTCCATCTTCATATCTTTTCCATTTTTCCCACAAATTCATCCTAAAATTGGCCTAAAAATCTCTATCGATTTTAAAACCGAATTCTGATTCATAAAATTTTTAATTTCAAGCTAAAATAATCCTACAATCAAAGATATCTCCTAGAAGTTGTCATCAGTATCCCTATTATTGGGGAATCTCGCACTAATCCCTAAAAAATGTGACTAGTTATATTCAATAATATTTTTTTATGGGAGGAGATTGTGGTTCTTTTATCCATTTATGTGATCAAATGAATTTTTGTTACTATACATACACCCTTGTATGAACACGAGTTGAGAATATTATTTTACTAGTTTTTAAAGGAATTTATTAAGGAGAGACAAAATAAAATATCAATTGAATTATTTCACCTATAGAAATGTGTATAAAATGTGAAAAAGGAATAAATATAAAATAAGATAACTTAGTGTGCATTATTTAAATTATATTATTCTGCTTTAACTACGACAAGACAATACTATATGTTCATATTGTAAATCACCCACACAGTATTGTTATTATTATTAGTGGTGTTTGTGTCTGTCAGCCTAGATTCATATTTTTATAATGTTAATTTAAATTTTATATATTTTATTTTGAAGTATTAGAATATTTTTTGTATTGAGTATATTTTATATTATAAATTTTATTGTGGATAATTTATATTATAATATTAGGGAGATGGTTAATATGCTAGTGATGGTTACATATTATTATATGGTTTTTTGTAAAAATTAAAAAGTTTAAGGACAAAATAGGAAAATAAAATTATACCATGTTTTCCTTTTATATATAGTATAGATATAGATATAGAATTATAGATTATTACATTTATCTTTGTATCATTAATTCATGGCAAAAATAACATGCATTCAAGACAGTCTCCATATCTAAAACGCATTGTATTTGTTCCCTTTTGAAGACTGCCACCACAATAACAGTTTATTGAATAAGGTAAACACATATTTTTTTGGATAGAAATATCTAATACACTCTATATGAAATGCTATAAACATAATAGGGAATAATATTATTATCAGTTTTCTAAAAAAAGTAGGATTCATGATATAGTTAGTTAGGTGGACTTATGTTGCAATTCCTCCAGGTTGGTAAAAGTTAGATGTCATATAGAACCGTATTTTTAACTTGTAAGTTAGGATATGGAGATTTACTGAAGTGAGAACATGTTATTACAAGTCATAAGAATACTTAGTATGAATTAATTTTTTTGATATAATAACCAATAATATTGATTATCTAAATCATTTTAGTATATGTTGCCAACCAGCAAATATCACTTTAATGAATAAATATCTTTACCTTTTTTTTTGTCTACTTGGGATTAGGTGAATCTCATACTACTATATTAACGTCTTGTTGGCAGTATTGTTAAAACACTACTGGTTATCAAACCAGTCAGGGTACTGGTATAGTGATACAGTGGTTCAACCAGTGGTTCAGTAATTAAACCGCATGTCGGTTAAACCGGACATACCTACTTATATTTTTATATATAAAAACCTATAACAAAAAAATTCTAAATAGGTATATACTCAAATTTATAATCCATATTTATAATCTACTCAAAATTCACATAAATAAACAATTTTAAGTCTTTAACAAATTCAAAGTCTAAATTAAAAAACATATATCAAACCAAAAGTATCACTTAACAACCGCAAAATATAAATAAATGACATAAGTTCACAACTCACTCTACAAAAAATAAATTTGGAGTTTTGAGTCAAAATTGTCTCATATGAATATTATACTTTTCTACCATGTTAGGGAAGCAAAAGGTGTAATCTAAGTATGTCTTGGAAGTATGTGTCTTGAAAAGGGTTGAAAAAGAGTTGGAAAAATGGGTCACCTTGTAATGAATTTTTAAGTTTTTAAGTTTTTTTTTATTTTAAAAATATGTGTATAAACTGGCCGGTTTAGTAAAATACCGGCCGGTTCACCGGTTTTAACTGGTTTTTGACCGATTTTGATATTTAGTCGGTTCAACACCTGTACCGTACCGGGTAGGGGCCCGGTTCACCGGTTTTCCGGTTGAACCGGCCGGTACGATACGGTTTTTATAACTATGTTTGTTGGTATTAGTATGATTTTAAATGATTATGTGACCATTAACATTCGCCGACTTTAATCTTAATCATATATCATGTATAATTTTTATATAACAATTATTCGTTTTTACTTCAGTCAGTCCCCTAATTATAGATGAACTGAGAAAATGGAAGTCTTAAATTGCTATAAATTAGGGATATTACAAGAGAATTTTACCACTTTAATTTTTAAATAAATTTTAATACCGTACAGTGATATCGTACTGAGACAATAACAAATTAATTTTTGTCCTTTTAACTAATCTAGGGACAAAGCTTTGTTCATCACACTCGAATCCCTAGCCTCAATCGCACTCGAATCCCTAACATCAAATACTTTCGAATGAGACAACTACAGTCTTATTTATTTTAGCAATTCCATGATGGAAAGAATAACTCCTGCTTCATAATTTTTTTGGTAGGATGGAGTGGTATAAGACTATAAGTTGCACTTATTTTTCTCTAATAATAACTAAGTAAAAATACGGTTACAAACTAGAGTTGAACACATATCTACAGTAAGGACAAAGTTTTATATGTAGTTAATGTATTACTTTTGTTTAAAAGTGATAACTAACATATCAGGCATAGATGGTGTGCTGTCTCATATTATAAATTTAACATATCAGGTATAGATGGTGTGCTGTCTCATTATAAATTATCATTGTTTTTATAAATTAAAGTACCATGAAAGCATGATTCAAACCAGGAAAATAAATAAACATGAGAACCAACAATAAATAGAGAACGGCAAAAATCATCTACCGAGACAATCAGCTAAAGCCAATTACATCAAGTATATAAAAATCCGAAAAACTCCATCCCCTCCACAAGAGGCAACCAAAAAAGTCAAGAAATAAGTTATCCCTCCTCAAAGGGATCAGCACATAAGACAATTTATTCAAACTTCTCAGTTTAGCATTCAAAGGAAAAAGATAAATTGCTAAACACAAGGTACTCCCATGTAGAGGCTACTTTGCAGCACCACCACCTTAAAGAGTCTTAGCAACATGAACAATCAGGTCAACAACACGGGTGCTGCAGGATCACAAAAAAACATACATTAGATCCATGAATTAAAATACAGTGGTCTCTTTATATTAGAACTAGATCTAGTCTGAATTAACAATACATTTGCACATCTCGGTGCACATTCATTACCTGTATCCCCACTCGTTGTCATACCATGACACAAGCTTCACATATTTATCATTCAAAGCAATCCCTGCCTTGGCATCGAAAATGCTTGACCTGGAACGATGATAAAAACAGCACAAATTACTTACTAACTGTAGAGGATTACATGAAAATGTAAAATAAGATAAGAGTAATAAAAAACTTGATAGCCACTAACTAGCAGTCTAGCACCATGTGTGTTCAACAACTTGCCAACTGTATGTGACATAATAATGATAAGGTAATATATACCTGTTGTCACCAATGAAGTCAGTGGAGACAACATCATCTTCAGTGTAACCGAGGATTCCCTTCAACTTGCCCTCTGACTCCTCCCTGAGAAAGACAACAATATTAAATCAAATGATTCAAGAGAACATTTTGAATATCAAAATCGTAATAACCTCCACACATGATCAAATATAATATATCTCAAAAGGTGAATCCATTTAATATGTTCTTACTTGATAGCTTGCTTAATTTCCTCATAGGTGGCTGCCTTCTCAAGTCTCACTGTGAGGTCAACAACAGAGACATCCACAGTAGGAACACGGAATGCCATTCCGGTCAATTTTCCATTCAAAACAGGAAGGACTTTCCCAACAGCCTTCACACAGAAAAGTACCAATGAGAAAAGCAAAGCCAAAAAAGGTTGGCATGTAAACACAATGCAATATCCCAGTTGTGGCAAAGAGAACAAAACACGATAGTATCAAATATTCACCTTGGCAGCACCAGTGCTGCTAGGAATGATGTTGAATGAGGCAGCTCTTCCACCTCTCCAGTCTTTGCTGGATGGCCCATCAACAGTTTTCTGAGTGGCTGATTCACAAAACAACAGAAAAACATGACTTAGAAATGTTACAGCAATAGGTAACCATTGATTAACCAACTACCAACGGAACCTACCAGTAATGGAGTGAACAGTGGTCATGAGACCCTCAACAATGCCAAACCTGTCATTAATAACCTACATAGTAGACAAGAAACAATCAGGGCCAAATAGTAACCAATAATACAGCAATCAACATAGGAATCGTGAGGATTAGGAACCTTGGCAAGAGGAGCAAGGCAGTTGGTTGTGCAGCTAGCATTGGAAATGATATCAAGCTCTGGCTTGTACTCATGCTCATTAACACCAACAACAAACATGGGAGCATCTTTGCTGGGAGCAGAAATAATAACCTTCTTTGCACCACCCTGGATCACACAAAAACAGAACATATAATTATATAAACATTACACTCTAAACTAAAATAATCTAAACCCTAACAACTAACCATGAAATCGCACACATAATACCAACTTAGATATACAAACCTTCAAATGGGCAGCAGCCTTGTCCTTATCGGTGAAAACACCGGTGGACTCAACAATGATTTCAGCACCACTCTCAGCCCATGGGATCTCCTCTGGGTTCCTGAACAAACACCAATAAACCCAATCATCTTTTTATTCGGTTCATTTAAAACAAGACATCCTAATGCAGGAGGCTCCCAACTTTACCCGCAAGTGGAGAGGTTGTTTCCATAATTTAAAAATGTGACCTCTTAGCCACTAAGGGTTTGTTTGTGAGTTATTTTTGGAAGGTAATGTAGCGAATGGAAATGCTTTGGATCCATGAAATCAAAACTCTCGAAGCCTTCTATTTCCCTCCCCTTCCAAAAACTAACTCAAACAAAACCTAAGAGTCAAGCACAGAGGCTCACCCTCTTCCTTCACTTATAACAATAATAATAATTATAACTGAAAACAATACCTGTGACCATAAACAGTGACGGCTTTCTCACCAAAGAGAAGGGTCTTGGAGTCCTTCACCTTAAGCTCGTGATGTTTCCATGGTCCATGAACACTGTCGTACTTGAACATATAGGTCTACACAACCAAACAATCAATTATACTTCAGATCTAAGAACTTAATTTATTTTTTTAAAAGAAAACCATTCTGGTTAATTACCAATTTTATCCGTGTCTAATTTTTATTAAGTAGTCATGATTCTGTGAAATAACTTTTAATTATAATTTTCAGATTATAATTATAACTTCTAATTACCATGTAATCAGTAGTGATGAAAGGATCGTTAACAGCAACGAGTTCAACATCGTCTCTTTGTAGAGCAACCCTGGCAACTAATCTTCCGATTCTTCCAAATCCTGTTACATCATTTTTTTATATTAAATTAATAATAAATAAATAATAAACGACAAGATCTGAAGCAAAAAATGAAAGATCTGAGAAACGAGATGAGTTTACCGTTGATTCCGATCTTAATCTTGCCTGATCCAAATCATTCACACAAAAAAACAGATCAAAAGTGATTAAGCAGAGTAATCAATAATCAATTATGGATTAAAACTGAAAGAAGAAAATGAAACTATGATTTTTTTTACCCATGATTGATGCGAAAGAAGGAAAGTGAAATTGAAGTAGGAGATTGAAGAGATAGTGAGTATCGAAATGTGAGAAATGAAGGGGTGAAGTAGGGTTTATATAGAGAAATGGTGTGTTAGATGTGTCGTCATAAAGTTTTTTATTACATTAATTAGTTTTTTATTACATTAATTTCTAAATTTCTTTGGTTGTTATGATTGGTTAAGATATTCTTTTTATTTCAACCAATCACTGAGTGAGGTACTATGGGAATGAGAAAAACTTCTAACATAAACCACATTATCATATTTAGAGATAAGTATATTTATATTTTTTATGTTATTATTTATGACTAATTTTAATTATAATTAAAATTTTAATATATTATCAAAATTTTAATGATTGTCCTTATATACTTATATTTCTACCAAGTCTTTCTCTACATGATGATAGAAAGTTTTAGATAGAAGTCCATGTACATGATGATAGAAAGTTTTAGATAGAAGTCCATGTGATATAGCTATTTGATTTTTCTGATGTTTTCCTGTGGATTCACGCCAACCAATGATCCGCTGCGGGTTTCTCAACGGTAACTACTATGTATGTCCCCTTCCTTTTTATTATTTATTTTTTCTATTAATAACTGTTTTAACATATCTTTGACTCCCATTAACAAGTTTTTTTATTGAGTAAAATCATATATCTCATTAAATTGTGAATATTCATTACTTGAAACAAGATAGAAGTGAATTGACAAAAAATGATACATGAGTTTGAGTCTGTTTATGATAAAATTCAAAGTTTGATCTTTTAAAATGATACTTACTTAATGTGAGAAATAGTCTTAGTAATTTAAAAGGGATTAATCTCTCATCTAAAAGCATAAAGATAAATTATTTTAGAGATACGTCTCATTTATGATAATGTCTCATACTTTTCCATTTAGCTGTCATGTTAAATAATTGGACTTTGTTTTTCTAGTACTTGTAGTCTTTATTTTGAGTGAGCATGAGTCGACTAAGGTTTGTCTCTTGTTCGACCCTAAATGTTGGTCGAATCATTTTTTTAAATTGTACCGGACCCTAGACCCGATTAAATGTAATACATAATCTACTAAGAGTGTCTCATCACCCTTTTGGGTAAGGAACTAATCTTTTTCGAAGTGCGTGGTTGTCCCTCATAAGAAGTGTCGCTCTCAGGAATTGAACGCTTGACCTTTTGGTCATCTTGGAGATCTAGCGGGACCTTACACCAGTAGACCAACATTTTGTTGGTATTTTAATTATTATTATGAATATGTAATTTGACATATGAAATGATATATATTGTTAATCATGTATATATAATGAAAAAATTAGAAAATCAATAGTATTTTCTACCAAAGAGATGTCATAACTATCTATACAATTGAATAGAGACAATACAAATATGATGAATGAGTGAGCATGAGACATGTTGGGTCATGATTGTCATCTGCCTCACCCTAAATGTTGTTCGATTCTAATTTTTGAACCTCAACCCAACCCTAGACCCGATGAGACTCAACCTTATTTGGGTTTCATCATGATCGAGTCAAACTGAATGAGCGAATAAAGTTGGGTCTTGATCACTCCTAGCCTTCACTTCTTGTATTGGCTTGAGCACTCAAGTCCATTTTTCACGATCTTCTCCTCAACACAGACAAATGCTTAATGATATGTATGATAGTGCAAGTGTATTATATTATTGTCAATTAATGAAAAGATCGATCCCACAAGAGTTGGAAGTATTTCTTAATTATTTTTATTTAATTGTTTAAACACTTAAAAAGGAGAATAATTGGAAATATAAAAAATAATAATATAAAATTAAATATATAGTAAAATATTATAAAATATAAGATAAGAAAGCTCTTAGAATTATGAGCATGAATCCTAATTATCTAAACTCTTCTATCAAAATTTAAGTTATAAAGGTGGATTCCCAATAGTAGGTAGTATTATCTCTCGTATAATTGTGTTCGGTTGAAACCATTACTTATTCTCGTGGTATGAGATTCAAACAAATTATACATGACAAAATGGGCATTGCCCATGGATGCGCTCGCATAGTCCGCATTTCTTTGCGGGCAGGGCATATAATTTTTGTCCACTTGTCAGTTTTTGCTCGGCCCGTTTTGCCCGCCAAGTTTGCGGGTATTTCCATTGGGCATGCAGGCGGCCCATAAATATAATTTAAGAAAAAATAAGAAAATTTTAAATAAGTTATGATGTAATGTGATTTTTATTCCCTAAAAAATTGTAATTTAATATAATTTGTTAAACTTCATATAAAATATTAAAAAGAAATTGTTAATTTTTTATCATCAACTACTTTATTTAATTTAATTTCATTTATTATATGATTTTTTTATAATTATTCAACAATGTTCGCGGGCCGTCCGCAAGCCCATTTTAAAATGGGCAGAGCATTGAATTTTGTCCATCAAGTCAATGCGGGCATGCCCGCGCTCGCTTAAATTTTTACAGGCATTTGCGGGCGTGGGCTAAACGGGCCGGCGGCCCGTTTTGCCATCTCTAAAAAAACCTTTACTTATGCCATTGTCAATCGCTCTATGAAAACCCAATGTCAACAAGCATAGTCCAATGCTAGAAACTAAGAAAACTATTTAACCATGTATAGAGCACAAATCAAAGACAATATGAGTCTAAACATGAGGAGATGGTTATGAAGAAGAAAAATAAAAAGTATCCATGCCTCTATCTCATGGCTTCTGTCTCTAAATAGTCTTTCAACTATTATGGCGTTGTTAATTGTAAATTGTGTATCCTTTCCTCATGCTATCGTATATTAATTAGTGATAGGAATATTCAATATCTGCATATAAATAAAAATTCAATATTTGCACTATAAATATTGAATTTATCTTTACAAATCTGAGCCATTAAACGAGATTAAATTTAATTTAAATCTTGCATTATCTTCACATCATTTCTTCTAGCAAGTTAATCACAATCATCAAATCACATCTTTTATTAAAGTTTTTTCATATGTAGAACTCTTTACACTAAATCTGCACAAAAACAACAAATAATGAACACTTAATATGAAATAGATGATAATGCAACAAAAATTAATTAAAATTGGACACTAGATACGAATGTTCATGCAAAATAAAGATATGATATCATGTATTTTCATATACATCATTTAACTTAGAGGTTAAGCTCTAATACCAATTGAAATAAACAAGGTTAACACGGAAATGAGTTGAATTGTGTTTATGCGTAATTAAGTGCTAATTAACAACATTTTGTCTAAAATGAACCTATGTTCCAAAAATGCATTTGAGTGAATATTTTGATGTCTAAGTCTAACAACATTTTAACATTTTGGCGTCTAAGTACAAAAATACTTCTGAGTGAATGTTTTGTCATCTAAGTCCAAAAATATTCTAACATTTTGCTGTCTAAGTCCAAAAATGTTTCACAATTAATGTTTTAGCATCTAAATCTAACAAAGTTGTAACATTTCGGCATCTAAGTCCAACAACATAGTAATATTTCATTGTCTAAGTCCAAAAATACATATGAGTGAATGTTTTGGTGTCTATGTCCAACAATGTAGTAACATTTCAACGTCTAAGTCCATAAATGCTTATGAGTGAACGTTTTGGCATCTAAGTTCAACAACATCGTAACATTTCATCGTCTAAGCTCGAAAATGCTTCCAAGTGAATATTTTGGTGTCTAATCTAATGTTGTAACATTTAGGCGTCTAAGTCCAAAAATACTTGTGAGTGAAAGTTTTGGCATCTAAGTCCAACAACGTTATAACATTTAACGAAAATGCTCATGGGTGAATGTTTTTCTGTCTAAGTCCAACAACATTATAACATTTTAGTGTCCAAGTCTGAAAATGCTAATAAGTCTAAAGTGATTTGAATGACCCGAAAAACCTTGGTTGCTCATTTGTGAATTGTGATTATGTAAGATTCATGTATGATTGTTCGAAATATTTTATGCAATGCAAGATGATACTTTGCAATGATGTCATACACGAGATGAATAATATATGTCTATTTTATCCATAATCCAAAATTCATCCAAATTAAATCCACCCAAATCCACCTGTTAGAACTAATAGATTTAAATGGATATAATCCAATGGATAGTGTTGATAATGGATTCAAATCCATCCATTATATCCAATGGATATCCATGAGTATATCCACTTGAATGGATACCCAATTCATCCAAAAATAAAAACAATTTTTTTCCAATTAATTCAATATTAATATAAAAATCTCTCTCATCTTTCTAATAACACAATCCTACACACATTACAATAGTTGAAAATTGAAATTGTGATTTTAAAAAGTGACTTTAACGTTTCATTTGCATTGTTGTGATACTGGTTTCACTCCTTATTTTTTGTTATGCACCAAGATATGGCTAGAGCCATATGATCGTATATATTGAAAAATGTTCTCACATTGGATCACTTATGGTACTAATTAATTCATTAATGCTCAAATCATACATGGTTGAAAATTACCTTAAAAATACACCGTAACATGTCCTTTATAATATAAATTGTTACACTTAATGCTAATACTAGTTTTTATTTGAATATATATATATATATATATATATATATATATATATATTTCATTTGAAGTGTTTTTCTTAAAAAAAAAATCACTTTTAAAAGTGTTTTTATTTTTAAAAGCACTTTTTAAAAATGGTTTTTTAAATTGATATCTAAAAATGCTTTATTAAATAATAATTTAAAAAAAAAATCTTTCAATAATACTTCTTTAAAAATATTTAGTTCAAATTAAAAAATGGGTTGAATATTCATCCATCAAATCCATTAAAATGGATACATGGATATAATGGATGGATTAGAATTCATTGGATATGGATGAATTGAATAGTTTAAAGTGTTATGTAATGGATTAATATGGATTGATAGATAGTTTTTCATCCATCCATTAGGATCCAAATCCATCCAAACCCATCCAATTGCCACCCCTATGTAAGATTCATGTATGATTGTTCGAAATATATTATGTGATGCAAGATGATGCTTTGCAATGATGTCATACATGAGATGAATAATATATGTCTATTTGAATTCAATGCAATGAGTGTAAAACCTTTGGACAAATATTCTAGTGTACCACTCATAATTTTTTTTATGTTGGGATGACATAAAATATATCAACTTTTATGGAGTCAACTGAAACGACATTTGCTGACCACTATTGAGTAGTATGATCAACCGATAACGTCCTCTTAATTTCCATATTTTGATATGAAGAAGATTAAAAATTGCACCGATTTTATTAAAGTCACCTTACTTTTAAGGTGATCCTTATATCTCAATGTCATCTTGAGGAGAATGACTAAACTCATGTGCATTTCCTGGTATGGGCTTGATATGTTTTTTTTCCAAAGTGTTATAGCTTGATGTTTTTTAACAATAAAATTGTCCCAATGTGCCTATTCTTCATGTTTAACTTCAGTTGGGAGCCTATTGCTCAAATTATCCATAAAGCTTCCCTAGTTTAGGTAATTGAGGATGAGCAATAGTAAATCTTCAACATGAGGGAGTTCATTTATTTCCCCTAAATTTTTTCCCACAATAAATGGTGTATGTACTTCACTAGAATTCTCTCTTTTTGTTAGAAGTCTAAGTCGTCTTTACAGATTTTTGATTTAGAACTACTCGTTTTTTCCTTGGTTGTCATGATGAGTTTTCAAAATAACACTCTTTTATTTCATTTTTCCTTTTGTTATTTGTTTTTTTTTTGGTCTTGCCTTTTTTGTTTTAGATGTGAACACCTTAGGGGTGATGGTCTTAAGTATAGAAGATTTGTACCATGTGTAGGTCATCCCCGAAGCTTTCTTGAAGGTGATAATATAGGATCTTACCCTTGCTTGGTTGGAGGATTTTTTATCTCTTATAATTGAATCGACTTATAGATTTATGAGAAGCAACTTCACTAGTTTGTCACTTTTGGGCTTCTTGTAACTTTATATTAAAAAAAACGGGATTGACCAAAAAACTACTCAATGTAAGATACTGAGAGTTTTCCTTCTATTCAAATTTTTCTAGAATGCTTAATTTGGAAAGCCTCGGACATGAATCATCCCAAAAATTACCTTTGTTAGGTATCAGTGGCAGAATACACCTAGAAGGGGGGGGGGGTTTGAATAGGTGTGGTGGAGCTCAAGTTCCACTTTTTGGTTTTTACACACTTGCTAAAAAATGCTCAGTTAATCGATTAAGCACTATTCATAATCAATTAACTAGTAACAAAAACAGAATGACCAGAACAGCTTCTTGCACAGTTATTTACAAACACATAAGTAGAGATACAACAGATATTTTTACGCAATATTAACAAGGATATAGCAAGGTATAAGCATGCAAAATATCAGTTCAAACTCGCATTAAAACATCTTGAAATATAAAAGAGAAAAAGATAGAAAAGATTGCGCAAGGATTTTATCTTTGTTCGTTTTGCTGTCCACTGCAAAACAATATCCAACCCTCCCCTTTGATCTGGGACATTTTCCTTCTTCACTATAGAACACAATGTATCGTTACATACACGCTTCCAATTACAAGACTCGAACGCTCCTTTCTGGAACCCAAAGAACTTCGTTACCCTTAGTTTGACCTTTCCCAAAATCGCCTCCTCAAGAAAACCTTTCTTACCGCGATTCGGCCCCAGCCAATATATCACTCTTTATCCTAAGACCTCCAAGTCTTTGTGAAGAATACCTTACCTAACCGCAGCTAGGATTTTCCCAATCCTTGAATTACAATGCTTTGAGTTATGAATGAGTACTTAATACTCAGATATTACAATAAAGATCAAAGACTAAAACCTAAGCAAGAACTCACAAGACTTCCTAGTCTAATATGAATGTACATGCATGAGATTTCTAAAATTATGCAATCATAACAAAACTATCTCTTTTTTTCTTTCTAGAAAACACAAGATCTATGCAAGAAAGCTTTTCAAAGAACATGCAATGTGAATATGAAACTTAAAGCCTTAGCATGATCTAATCTTTCTCCTAATTCAACATGCAATATTTTCTCCTAGATATGACAATAAGTAACTAAAAAATATGCAAAGAAAGTGATGTACAAATGTATGGATTCTTATGCCACATATGCTGAGATTTCAGTTTAAATAGAAAACTGTCTAAAGTCCCAGATAATCGATTAAGTACCCATTTAATCGATTAACGGGTTGTTGAAAATAACTATTTTTCAGTTTTCTTTTGAAACTGCAATTCTGTTAATCGATTAACACTATTCATAATCGATTAAACAGTGTAAAATCAGCTTGTTAATGTATGGTAAACTACCTATATAATATATACTCATGCAATACATGATTTCCAAATATAATACCTTTAATGCACAAAATCAATGTACTCAAATGCATGAGCCTAATTATCATATATTTCTTGATGATGTCTCATTTTAGTGGATTAATTACTTTATTAAGTCTTGTGAGACTCACCCCTAGGTTTATCTAACCTAGACTCAATATCTATGACAAACATCTTAGACTTCTAAAAAGATAATAAAAAATTATAACCTAAGTCTAATAAGTCACCACTTGAGTCATAGACATGTTGATTGTTGAACCATCTTCAAACTTTAACTAATTCATTGTCTTCATCAAAACATAAGCAAAACATTGCTAATGCAATCCTTGACACTTTGCACTTCCAACCTTATTTTGAGAGGTTTCCACATTTTCTTTACTTTAGTGTTCTTTATTGACACACAACTGTTTAAAAAGAAATACTAAAACATTGATCATGTAAATTTGGAAAGTGTTTGAATTATGAGTGGTAACGTAATAATAAGAGAATTTAATTTGTGTTTGAGCTAGAGTGGTCATGATGATGATGAGAGAGAATAGATTTGATCTTATGCATTAAAGATGATATATCAAAATCTTATGAGTTAGTGGAGTCAATTAGTCAATGTTTCTCTAACATGATATGCATGTTAGGGAAATTTGTCATCATCACATACTTTTTAAGTTTGTATCGCGGTTTGACTAAAGATTTTCAAGAAAAGAATATAAGACTGAAAAATATATGTTTCCCATACCTATCATTTACCTTTCTTCTTTGTTCTATTTTCAATATTTTTCTAACGTGACATTCAAATATCAAGAACATTTATTGAAAATATTTCTATGAGTAATTCGTTTTGCACTCATTGATATTGCCATTTTTTTATCTAACTTTGTTTAAGATATTTATTGGTGATTTTCTTTTTTAGAATTCGGGATATTCTTCCTATAAGTTGATTAAAATTCCCTTTGATTACTGAAATGATGTTTTTTTATTTATTATTGCAACTATATTATTTTATGGTTTTGAATATATTTTTTAATATGGTTTTAAAAACATCAACAAAATAAATGTTAGTTAACTATGATATAGCAAAAAAAAAATGCAATCAAATAATCATTTCATTTCATAATCACCGCTAATAAATGAATTTTATTTAGTTAGGAGATATAATAATGTAAATTAATAAATGCAATTGTTTGCATTTGAATTTGATGTGTATTTTGAATTTTAAATTGTGTGCATTAAATTCCTAATTATTTGCGTTAGGAATTATTTTAGAATCAAATAATAATGAATCGGTCTTATTTTAGAATCAAATAATAATAAGGTATAACTTTATTATGATTTTATTCTTTATTATTAGGAAAATGTTTTATTGAAATATTAATACAATTTCAATAAATTTGTTTTTGTTCCTCAACACTTTATAAAATTACGTGCCCTTTACCTTCAAATAGAGTAATACCAAGTATGACAAAGTCTTTTTCTCACTGCATCCTACAGGTAAAATTAATCACTTGTTCCTTTCTTTTATTTATGTAGTTTTTTTTTTGAATATTTTTAAATGTTCAAAACTAATTAATTTTATTTCACATGTTTTTTTATCGGGAAATGTTAGTATGTTAATATTTATTATGACTGAGACTCGAGCTATTAATCTCCTTCACTCTACTCCTTCTCTCCAAGCATCAAACCACCTTATAACTCCATTTTTTTTTTAAATTTGTTATGAATGATACTCAAACTCACAACCTCCTTTACTTCATTCCTTAAGTCCATCCACTTTAACCATCACATCTCTTTGACATGATAAGAGATTTAAATGACTATAAGTAACTATGAAAGATTACGGTGTTAAGATTTTTTATCTTTTTTTATACTATTAAGAATATTTACCCACTTTTGATATGTTCAAATAGCACCAAAACCGGGACATCTCGAAATGATCTTATTGGACAAGGAGGTTGCACTTTATATGGTATATCAAATAATATATTTAGTTCATACATTTTTCATTTATAATAATATATTGTCTTATGTATTGTAAGAGATAAGATACATGTTACTCTGAGAAAAAACAAATTCAATGAATGAAATTATAATCTAAAAAGAGCATAACACTTAAATTATGCATAATTTTAATGTTGTGCATAATTATATCTAGTATAAGGTATGTGATGTCTATATAATGCAATTCACTCATAGCGGCCTGTGTATCCCACTAATTTTTACCTAAAAACGGGCTATCAGCCACAATTTCAATGGCCAAAATTAAAACAATGAAAATCGTGCATAAGACGCTTAACTTCCGTATAGTCTACATCTCCCATGGAAAATTTGGACTAAGAACTTAATAAACATCTTGGAATGCAACTTTTCAATAAAAAATCTCATATCTAACATCAAATTGATATGGTCCCTTTAATTTTTTTGAAAAAAGACAAGTGCTATGATGTGTAAAAGTTTTTTATACTTTTATTATATTATCTACCGTTCCTATTAAATCATTATTGTCTGTTAAATAAAAGTAATACAAATAAGCAGTAGATAATATAATGAATGTGAATAATTTATCCGGTTAGTGTATACATATTAAATTCTAAATTTTTACCTTTACTTGCACCTTCTTCTTAAAGTTTCTTTACTATTATTCTTCACGTTTTACTTTACCTTTTAATTACATTTCTTTTCAAAATCACGTTACACTTCGACAAATGCTGGTTCTATGAAGAACAAGTTTCGCTTCGATAAACTTAATATTTCACTACTTCGGAACAAGCTTATTCACATAACTTGTGGATCCTTCAATCTATTAAAATTTATTTAATTTGTTTTCTTTGGTGTGATTTTCTGTGTAAGTCCATAAAACCACTTTTCACCATAAACAGACTATAATTACCTACAAGCTATGCCATTCTGATTAGTACACCTTAAAAAATTATAGTAGCCATTCAAAAAAGAATTTTATAAGAGTCGGTTAAAAAAAATATGATTCTTAATACGGTTTGCAATCGTAAGGTTTGAGACTTTTAGTCCCTTTTTAATATATTCTTTACTCGTTATGACAAAAAGAACAAGGCTCAACCATAATCATTTATCAGTGATAGCAACTGAAGATCAATAATTTTGTGAATATGAAAAGGACATCAATTACAAGCCTTCTCCAAGTAGAGTAACTTCTATGTGACCGTTGTGCTGGGATGTAAAAAAATATACATGTCTTAATAATATAAGAGTTTTTATATAAATGTGTAAGATTTAAGAGAAAAGTATATATGTATTGATAATATAATAATTTTTCACATCGTCAATAAATTGTCCAACATTCATATTATATTTAATTATTATTAATTTTTAGATACAATTGAATCGTAGATTATATACCGATTGTGTATAAATCATTAGACAATATATAAATATTATACTCTCAATTTAAATGTAAAGGAATATCTCTAATTTGATTTCAGAGGTACATACTTTAATTGTATTCCCTTATTTTTTATGGTGACACTATTCACACTCACAAATAATTGTATTCTCTTTGGTATGATAATTGGTTGGTGCTGGAGTTTCTTTGCACTTATGTTGACTTTATCCATGTATCAGATACTCAGCTAAAAGTGAAGGACCTCTAGATGGCAGGTGAGTGAAACTCTTCCAGGCTTTATACTATAGTCCCCTTGCAACTGAAGGATTTTATCCCTGCTAATTACGCTCCTAACTCTCCCTCTGCTTCTGTTGATTGGATTTGGGAGAGACATTCCTCATACTCTTATATAGTTAGATCGGCCTATGGGTGGCTCATGGAAGTGGAGGGGTTTGACGGTGCGGTAATAGGTGTGTGGAGGATTCTTTGGAAACTCTAGGTCCCCGAAAATTTTAAGTTTATGTGTTGGCTTAGTCTTCATGAGGCTCCCCCTTCTAATGTCCTTCGTTTCAAGAGGCATCTAGCTTCCAGTTCTATTTGTGTTAGGTGTCATGTTGGTGATGAGGATCTAATGCATCTCTTTAGGGATTGCCACAACTCCTCTTTATTGTGGGCTCGTCTTGGATTCATGTCTCCTAACTTTTGGGCACCTCAGACCTTTCCTCATTGGCTCATGAAAAACTATAATGCAAGGCACAACCTTCTATTTTTAGCTAGTATCTGGTGGGTGTGGAGGTGGAGAAAGAATTCCACCCTAGGTGATCCACTTGGATTGTAAATTTGGTGGCTCGCTTTATGCACCAAGATCTGTGGGAGTGGCGTAACTACAAGTGTTCTCTATCATTAGAGGGGACTCCCCCGTTGATCCGTTGGAGTCACCCGATTTTGGATCAGGTCAAGTTGAATGTCGATGGTAGCTTCATCAGAAACTCATGTATTATGGGAGGGGGTGGTGTCCTCCGTGACAATTTAGGAAATTGATTGTCTGGTTTTTCTACAAACTTTGGTGTTGGATCACCTATTTTAGTGGAGCTTTTGGCCATGGAGCAGGGGTTGTCTCTGGCTTGGAGCTTGAGTTTCAAGAGTATGATTTTGGAGAGTGACTGTCTCGAAGTTGTTCAAATTATTTCTAGCGAATTCACATTAGGTTTGCTCTCATTTTAGCTGTGGTCAACAGTGTTTGGTTCTGGTTAGCTCACCTTTGGGTCGTCACGATATCATTTGTGTGTAGAGAGGCTAATATGGTGGTCGACTTCATGGCGAGGCAAGGCTCTCACTCACCAACTGAGTTGAAGTTCTAGGACTCCCCCTAGCTGATTGTCAACCTTTATTGCTTTTTGATCTCAATTTGTATGCTTAGTTTTGTTTCTTTATTCCAATGTACCCAAAAAAATACTTGTACCAAAAAAATAACTATTCATACCCCTATTATAATACCCCAAAAAAAACAAAATTTATGGAAGTATTGAATTTTTTTTTTATTTCTCACAGGTATCCTCGCACTGAAAACATCCACAGGTACGTGGGGCTAACTCTCCCAACGTGCATTTTTTCTATCCACAAGACTCGAATCTGAGACCTTGCTTAAGGGGAATCAAGCATGTACCACTTGAACCAACGCGCGTTGGTATGGAAGCATTGAATATAATAAAGCATTGAAGATGTTATATATTACTCTATTTCATTACTAGTGTTTTTCATTTTCTGATCCTTTATAAAATTTATGGAAGCCACAAACTGTTATAAGCTTAGCATAATTGAGAATTGACTACTTATATATGCACAGTTCATGCATGAACCTCCACTATGGTGAAGTGCAAAATATAAGCGAATAAGATATTTGAATCTTATATCTAAAAATATATAATATTTTAATCATTATAATAAAAAAACAATGCACTACATTAATACCTACATATAGCCAAAATGATATATACCTTGATTTGCAGATTAGATATAATATCAATGTGTTTATATAAGCATGTACTCTCCATATATCTAAAACCCTTGAGCACAAGAAATATGGAGTAAAATAAAAATCCTAATGAAGGGTCTAACCAATTAAAATGCTTTCTTCTTAGAATGGCCTACACATCCTTTTTAAAGAAATCCATTGCCCTTATAGTTTGACTACTTCAATCGCAACAACCATTGAGTTTTTGAAGAATATAGCTCCTCTTTTAATTCAATATCACAATTTCAAATGCATCGTTGTTTAATTTAATGTATATGTTGTTTAAGGAAAATATTAAGAAGTGTGATAAGTGTATTTCTTAAGGTAGAAACAAATGGAACTTTTGTCTTGAAAAATAATTTTAAATATATTGAGAAATGTTAAACTTGGTTTTTTAACTTTTGTATTACTTAAATAATGTCCTAAAAGCACACGTTAACAAAAACATTTGTTTATCAACATGGTGCTTTCATTATCAACCATGCATTATGTTCACTTGAAAAAGAAAAAAATACCACTCATGATGTTCAGCAATTCATTGACTATTATTATTTCTAAATCACGAATTCTTAAAACTGATATAAAACCATATGATCTGCTGGAAAAAAGAAGCGTGTAACATGCTGTAACAATTATATTTGTAATCTACATAATTATTATTTTTAATTGATGCACAAATGCGTAGATCAATTAATAGATGTTCTGCTAGCAAAGTGTTGATTTAGTGGTATAAGACCTCACTAGATCCTTAGGATGACCAAAAGGTAATTATAGGAATTGTGTAACACGTGGTTGCATGACATTATGAGAACTCCTTGTATCTACTAATACTATCACATTGTGTGTCCATAAATGGTACCCTGCAATTTTAGAGTTTTACGAGATAAATTACCTTGTAAAGCCTGATCTGATAAGTGAAAATGTATGACTTCTGGTTAATCAGTGGTTGTGAGTCCCCAATCAGTGTCTACCACCCGTGTGTGTGGCTCCGAGTAGTGGTCTGTGTCCAGGGGATCATCCATGAGTCAAAGCAAAAATTGTATTGCTTTACAATGATTACCATCAATATATTTTTCATCACAGTTGTAGCATAATCCTTTGCCTTTCTTTCTTGCATTTGGGCTGTTGTTAGGCATTTAATCTGTAAATTAGGAGTTGGAATTTGAGAGCTTGTGGTAACTATACCAAAATTCTGGTTTGTTGAGGTAGCCACAGTTGGGTGTGTTGTCCGCCACATGGTTGTCTTTGCTGTCACAATTTTAATTTCTCCTAGTTTTGCTAGTCCAATTGCATGAGTAACCGAAAAGGGTCGTTGGATAGTCATTTCTCGTGTAATTTCTGGGTTCAATCCCGATAGAAAGCAATTGAGTAGCATTTCTGGGGTCAAACCACAACCTGATTAGATAATAGTTCAAACCGAGTCTGATATTCGATCGCAGTGCTAGTCTGTCTCAATTTGAACAATTCAGCTTGGGATTTGCAAAGGTTGAACGACCGAAACAAACTAGTAAGGCTTTCGTGAATCATTCCTAACTATTAAGTTGGTTGGTTTTAAACATCCACTTATACTAGTTTAACGCACCCCCTTTCATGGGAAAAGTCACCAAATTCTACTATCTAGAATGGAGCCACTTGATAGAGGTTAAAATATTGCTCCGCTTGAAATAACCAATCTTGAGGTTCTGACCCATCAAACAGTTGTAGGTGTAATTTGGGTGATTTAATCGTACCAGGTGGTTGAAAATAATTGGAACCATACGTGGTTGTTGGAGGTCGCAGTTGAGATCCATGTGGTGGTGGTTGTGGTGGAAATTGGGAACCAATTGTGGTTAGATTGGTCAAATTTTCCACCAATCCATTTAGTACGTTTTCCATCATATCCCGTCGTTCTGATAGGTGATGATGGAGAGATATGAGTTTGTCTAGTACTGTTTGGTTGGAAATCTCCTCCATGTTAGAGTGAGTGGAGGGCGAAACAAAGATTATTTTAGGAGACATGTGGACAAGAATGAAAGCACCAATGTTTGGGTTAAAACTCTAGCATCAATATGATGAGTACTCTAAAAAATGAATATAAAAATGCAACTTTTATTCATGTATTTTTATGAGGCTTATCACAATTTAAATAATGCTTAATAAGATTATATTTAATCAAAATAATATCATAATCTAATCAAAATAATATCAAAACCTAATCAAAACACAATGATAATCTAATCTAAATGTAATCTTTGAATTTGACTGGTGGGTAAGTCTTCCTCATTGGTATGCCTGTTGTGTTCATAGTGGGCTTAGATGGCCCAACAATTTGATTCTTGTGAGCGACACTTTTTGGGAGAGGTAGCCATGCATCCAAAAACTGATTAGTTCTTTTCCCAAAAATGATGAGGGGATATCATTGGTAGTAAAAAACATTAATAGAAATTCTCCTAGTTTAACATGAGGTTTGAACTTTGAAGTTTGAGTCGATGCAATAGCGTTAAAAACTTCATATTATATCTTTAAACCAAAAAATTCTTAATAAATGAAAAAAATGTAACCTTTAAAACTAATGATGTCATCTTAATGGGATGCTTGTTTTACTCCAACAATAGCAAGTTACCCGTGTATTCACACATGATGGTAATTTTTATCGCATGGTTAAGAATACACATATTATTGTTAGATATTTACAGAACGACAAGTGTATCGTATCGTCCAAGTAATAAAATCCGGTAAAATACCGAGATATTGTCCTTAGGGAGTAAACTAGATTTTCACTAATTCCTACAAGAATGAATTGAGTGTATATTTACAATGATGTTTTTATAAAATTTTGTGTTTAATTGTAAAAAGCTCATAAATTGAACGAAAAACAAGTAAAATAAACTAGGATGAAAATGCATCATTCTTTCCCAATGATATCCATGGATTCAATTCCAAGTGAATTGCGAAGTTACTGATTCAGATGCACAAATCATTCACATCAATCCCTTGAGTGTAAAATCCTTCGATAATTGCTCAAATACCAATTCCTTGGATATTTGACCAATTAACTAGCATTACGTTCCATGTAAAAGCAATTCATGCATCATTCTCCATTCCTAGAAAATGATGTATGATGGAAGATGATCCAAGTTCGGTGTCAAGTTTAACTTCCCAATTAAACTTGAACCCAAGAACAAGAAATTAGTAGCAAATTAAATTTATGCATTAAGAACGGGATTAACTTCCCAAAATCAAATAACAATTACAATGTAATTGAATCTAGGAGTACAAAGGTTAGAAGATTACATTTCGAATCCCTCAGCAAGATCTAATCACTCTTTCTCGCTATTACAACACTCGAATCATGAAATTATACAAGGAATAATGTGAAGTAGAATCATTTCCACGATTTCTATCATAATCTCCTTGTGTTTCTCTCTATTTTCGTGTTGAATCTCTTCTGAAAAGTGAATAGTGTTCCTCTTTGACTTCCGAAACCGCTAATATCAATTCTAACTTCCACACCCTCGCCCAAGCTAGATATTCTCGCTTGGGCGAGTAAATAAGAGGCTCTCAGATCTGAGCACCTCGCTTGGGCGAGGATCCCTTGCTTGGGTGAGGATCCCTCGCTTGGGTGAGGATCCCTCGCTTGGGCGAGGATCCTTCACTTAAGCGAGGATTAGGCAGAACATCAGGGACTTTTTTGCTCCACTTGTCGCTTGGGTGACAGTGCCTCGCTTGGGTGACAGTGCCTCGCTTGGGCAAGAGACAACATTGATTTTTGGTGATTTTTCTCCTATTTGTGGCTTGGGCGACCTTGTCCTCGCTTGGACGAGGCTTGCGTTGCTCAGAAGTATCAATCTTTTAATTTTTCTCATTTTTTTCTTCATGAATCTTATCGTGAAACAACATAAACACGTAAAATTTCCTACACAGAACAAAATCACTAAGTTATCAGGAATCTTACACAGTTATAGTATAAATGTGCACGAAGTACCTAAAAAGCATATTAATTTCCTTAACAATTTGGCACTTAACAATTATCTATATATTTACATGGTTTATAACACACATGTTACTTGGGCATTTGTATGGTTAAAAACACAAATGTTACCAGTATATTCGCATTATTAAGAACATATATGTTACCCGTGCATTTGCATGGTTAAAAACACACATGCTAATCAAACATTCGTGTTATTAAGAATACACATGCTATATTTACATTCTTATGGTTAAGAATACATATTACTCGTAAATTCACATTTTTAAGAACACATGTTACCCGTACATTCGTATGTTTGAAACCTGGTCAAACACATAAGAAAAATACATGATAATTTCGAATTTGAATTTTCTAATTAAAATAGAGAAATTGAAACACAATATTATGTGATTTTTTTAAAATAAATATTTAAAAAGTTGTTGAAAATGAAATATTTTTTTTCAATTTCGAATTTGATTTTTTTAATGAGAATAGGGAAATCAAATGTGATACTATATGATAATTTCGAATTTGAATTTTCTAATGAAATAGAGAAGTCGAAACACGATATTATGTGATTTTTTAAAATAAATATTTAAAAGTTATAAAAAATTAAAGGGTTTTTCCAAATTCAAATTAGATTTTAATTATAATAAGGAAAAATTAAATCCATAGAATATGAACTCTAATTACTAAAATTGAGTGAGAAAAAATATCACAAAATATGAATATATGTACAAAATAAAAAAATCAATAAAAAATAAACTTTAAAGAGAATTGGTTGAAGAGAAGAAAAATGATGAAATTAAGGAGTAGAAAAGAGAGAGAATTATGTGCTTATTAATAAAATGAGAGAGAAAGATTGAAAAAGAAGAACACAAACATATTTTTGAAGAGATGAACTTCAAAAATAATTCAACAATTATTTAATGTGATGTCACTATTATATGGATTTAGATAGAAGAGGTGGAAGCAAGTAAATGAGAAAAATAAAATCTGAAAAATTATAATGTGTATTTAATTAATTAATAAGTATATAGTATTATCAATCATTTATTTATATTACTTTTATTTAATAGTAAAATCATGATTGAAAATGAATGGCATATGATATAATGATAATGTAAGAAATTCATACATTTTAGTGCATACATCTTTTTTTTATTAATTATCAGATAATAAATGAAAATGTAGATAATCATAGAATAAAAAAATAGGTATTATTTTGCTCTCCTATTTAGTTAATGTAATAATGAAAAATTATTTTCCATTAAATTTAATTTATTTGGCAAAAATGAATATTAATATACTAGAGAGAAAATTATGTGATGTGTGTATCACACTATGGGTACACTAAGGAGTGTGTGATATAGTGCATGAGTGTGTACGATAAAGAAAATTAATAGTGCAAGATGTATAAGAATAATATCATGTAACAATTTATAAATGTTGAAGATGTACATATTTATGATGGAAAAAAGTCATGAGGTTGTGACATGTGTCCAAAAAAATAGTGTTGACCTTTTTTATAGATAAAAACTTGTATGAAGACTCATATAACATATCATATTTGGAGACAGATATATTTTATATTTTTTAGTGCTAATATTTATGACCAAATTTTAATTGGAATTAGATTTTTAATTTGTTGACAATGTTTTATTAGTTGTCTTTACATACATATATCTCCATACAATTCTTTCTTCTCTTTACATACTTAATTAATAGATATCATGATGACAAATTGGCAACCAGAATTGCTATTTATCACAAACAAGTTTCAACGAAATTACTGTAAAAAACATCATAAACATTGTTTTAAAAAATGAATCTATCACTGAATACATTGGCTTATGGTTTTACCCTGGTTCAATTAATTGTAATTATTATATAAATATGGATGTTGTTAAGCAAACTATTCAGCGTCATTTTTCACAGTTTTTTAATCTATGTTTTGTCGTCTTGTGTTGGATAGTGTTACTACTCATATGCTGGAATTGGCTGCTAATAACAAGTTGATCCATTATTTTTTTTGGTAATATCAAAAGTTTCTATCACTATATGGATAAGAAATTAATCTATTTAGAATGTGTGTCTTCTTCTTCTTATAAATGTAACACACATAAATCAAACTCTTAATATTTTAGTTTTTAGATAGTAGACCTTACATTAGTATACCAACACATCCTTAATAGGTTGATGAATTATTTTGATTTGGAAGAACTAAATGATAATCATAGTACTTGTGATAAAATAGTGGGTATTATTAGTGATGCCTTCTTTTTTTCTATCCTAGTTTGTTTTCCTCTTTTGTTGGTACGATAATTTGGAACAAAAAATGTAGGTGGTAGGCTAGAATTAAAAAAATGGTTTATATGGAATGGAAAAAAAGGAAGATTATATCTGCTTTTAATATAATAATTAATAAAATTTGTTATCTGCTTTCTTAATTTTCTATCCAATCATTTGCTTCCCTAGTTTTTCCCATTTTATTTCATACAAAACAATCAATAAATTATCCCTTTTCACCTTATTCTTTCTCTCCTCCAAATGTAGCAAAAATATTTAATTTGTTTGAGTCTAAACATTTAAAATTTTCTTATATCTACTTTGCATCATCAACCTTATGTTCTTATTAATTTCTTTTGCATTGTAAAAATTCTATGATAAAAAAATGTATTATTTCATATGACACTTGTTGTGATTAATTGAAAAAATGTATTTAAATTAAAATTTAATAATTAAATGATTTCCTTTTTAATAATAACAAGTGACTCATGAAGTAATATACTTTTTGAGACAAAAAAATATACTCTGATCATTTATATATTTTGTATCACTTTGTTCAAAATAAGAGATGTACTTCCGTCATTTATGCCTTTCTTTTTTATCTTTTTCTTTCTTTTACTTCATAACATCAATCAATTTCTGTATCTTCCCCTTATACACCTCAAAAAGAGGTATGGAAGTATCATTTATCTATTGAGAAGGCATTGAATAATTGAACAAAATAGACAAGAAAAATATTATTTTTCAATTTCATATTTTTATTTTAAAATCATGGCTACATTGTTACATTGGAGGATAACATTCACAAATGCAAAGTCCTGATTTACATTCCCATAGTCTGACCCTTTTGCATAATTTCACACATTGCTCAAGACATATTTCATTTCCATTGCAAGGGAAAGAAGTTTCAAGTGCTTGCACTTCCAAACCTGAAAATAATAAAACATAAAGAACTTAAAAATTATATTCTTTATTCACAATACATTTTCTCTAAGTTAAATTTAATAATAAATTATCTCATCATATCAGGAAATAAATTATTTTCTTCAGCCACTAAAATCATAATATATGTCATATATTAAAATCATAATTTTAATAGCCGAATAAGATAATTTATATCTCCTAACATGAGGAGACATTTTATTCTAACATAAAATATATTAAATTTGTTCGGAAGTTATACTTATATGTATTTGTTTACTTTTATATATGTTGAAATTTTCCTAACAATGGAGATATTCTTCATTTACCATGAAGAAAACCTATGAATTTTAAACAGATTATAAAACAAATAGGAAGGAAGGAGGAATACCAATGGCAAAAAGGAACAAGACCGCAAAGAGAGCCAATTGAATTGAAGCTTTCACCATACTGCCACTGATTTGATGGAGCTAAATACTCGTTATAAGATATCTAAGTTGGAGTTTTTTTGTGTCAAATTGGTACTTTAGTTCATGGTAGGCACCAAATTTATAGTGTCACATATATGTTGCGACTTTTTCATAAACCACCTCTTTCATTTTTAAATTTACACGAACCACACTTAATTATATACATGCATTATATTTATTATCCTAAGAGATAAATGTAATTTTTTAAACAAAAAATTGTAACGAGTGTAATTATGTCAATTAAAATATATAATATTGTGAAGATAATGTTTGCTCGATCATAATTCTAAGGATGTGCTTAAATCACTCTTATATTATATTGTAACTAATCAAAATAATGAATAGACATTGATTATTCACATTATACCGTATTTCATTTGACTTAATTACATTTTGCACCATTTTTTATAGCAAATTACACTTATCTATTTTACATGAGTAGTCAGTGTAACATACATATATAAATAGGAGTGATTTATGTAGGTTAAAAAAAGGACTACTGATTTATATAATTTAATTAAAACTCAGGGATGTCAACATATCCTAATACAAAATAATAATTCGTCAGAACAATATACTCCCTATCAATTCTAATCAAAAGCATTAACATTTTTTGCCTTAAATAATAATAAATTTAATTACCGTTTTTAATTGAAACCATTTTACATGAAACACATGCAGATATAATTGTCATTATTTTTATTTTTTAATAATTTAAAATAATTAATTGAATTTTAAGTTTAACTGATTTCTTATCCACAAATGGGACCAAGTGGGTAATTAATAAAGACAATTTAATGATAATATGATATATCAATGGAGGTTGGTTCAAGTGATACATGTTTAATTTCCCTTAAGTAAAGTCTCAGGTTTGAGTCTTGTGGATGAAAAAATACTGCTGAGAGTTAGCCTCATATATATATAAATGTTCCCAACTCGAGTAGAATTGCCTCAAATGAGAGGATACTTGTAGGAAATAAATTTTTTTTAATAGGATATTGTAAATTAAAAATGGAATACTGTTACAAACATTATTAAATTAAAGAGTATTTTTTTATATGGACAATGAATAAAGATTACCATTAATTGTTATTATTATATTTTTTAACAAGTCAGGGTAATTAATTCACTTTTAAGTTTTAATTGATTTCTACAACATGCGTAGAATAATTAAGTTTATTATAAATGGAATCAAATCCATAATTGATAAAGATATTTTAATAATAATAGGATATTTTTTATATGACATTGAATAAGATTACCATTAATTGTTATTATTTATATTTTTTAACAAGTCAGAGTAATTAATTCACTTTTAAGTTTTAATTGATTTCTGTAACATGCGTATGCGTAGAATAATTAAGTTTATTATAAATGGAATCAAATCGATAATTGATTAAGATATTTTAATAATAATAGGATATTATAATTTAAAAAAATAGAATGAATCCAACTAACTCGACACAATTCATTATTTAATTTAATAAACTTCATTCATGAACTAAACGAGTTAAATTTGAACTAAAAATTTAGCTCGTTAAATAAACGAACCGAACTTGAGTTGAATACTTTTTAATTTGTTAGATTCATAAGTTTGCTCAATTATATATATATTGAACTTAATAACGAGTCAAATTTCAAACAAATATTGTGTTAGTTCAATTCATTACCAACCCTAATAATAATCATCATCTTATTATCCTAATTTTGTTCTTTTTTTAATCTTTAACAATTAAGAGTAATCTTATTCAACATTGATATTAAAAAATAACTTTTTAAGTTTAATGTTTGTAACAGTATTAAAATTTTAGATTATAATATCCAACTATCATTAAATTGTCTTTACCAATTACCCATTTGGTCACATTTACTAATTAAGTGAGATAATTCTCATACAAAATTTTTAAATATATAAATGATTAAGATTAAAAGTTAGTTAACAATCATACAAAAAGGTTATGTGCACTAATATCATGTTAAAAATTGTTTATGCTGATGAATGATGTAATTTGAGCTTGTTATGCTGTTTGAAAGTTCGTGAACTATAATTTAACCGAATTTAAGCTGAGAAAATAATTAGTCATTAAATTATATTCAAAATTCGGCTTGAGTAAATCTTTAATGAGTCAAGATGAGTCCAATATGACTCATTTCAAATCATTTCAACCCATCTTTTGTTTGGAAATTAGGAATGTGGAAAAAGTTGTAGCAGATAAAAAATGATACATATAGAGAACAAACCTATAAAATACCAAGGTTATGAAATTGAATTTGGTATTTCAAAAAATTTAATAGAAAAGAGAGAAGGATAGGGAAACAAAATTGAAAATATTATATTCATATTCACACAAAAAAGGAAAATATTAATGCTTACCTAAAGATTATTATGTATGTTCATAAAACAAATTAACTAAAATAGTATAGTAATAAAAATTTCATAAATGAGAGAAATAGTTATTATTAGCTAGGTAAATATACTTATTTTTTAGATTTGAAATTTTTTTCTATCAAATCTTGGGATTAACAATGACAATGGTACCAAACTCTTCGCTAATATTTGTAAGGGGCCGTGTCCGTGTTCTTGGACCTGCAGGTAATGGGTAAACTAATCAACGAGTATCAAAGCCCATAATTCCTAAATCCTTATATATATATATATATATATATATATATATGGAGTGACTCAAATGAGAACCATCCTCAAATAAAAATTGTTAGAAAAATGAATTTTGGACTTACAATCACACAAAGATGGTTAGAATTAAAAGTTAATTATTGGACCATGAGTACTTAAAAAAGTCATGCATTTTATTTTAATCCATATTAAATATTCTCATTTTTTACCATAACAATTATTGTCACCTGAGTTTCTTCATATCACCATCCGTTGATTTTGGATCGCCATGGTTGGTAATGGTATACATGGCACTACTTGTGGGTTTTTTGGGTAAAAAATTGCCCAAAAATTAAAAACCCTAAATAAACCGTAGTATATTTTCCCTTTGTTTGCGTGTCTATTATCTCCCTCTCTCTCTTGTTCGTTTGTGTGGAGCTCTGAAAAACACTCTTAAAATGTGCTGCTCATTTTTTTGTTCATGTCACTCCTATTTTGTATGATTTTTTAAACTTTAGGTTTGTATTTAACGTACCATTTCACTCTGACTTGAACATTGCACTTTTTTTTATCGCTACCAAGTCACTAACTTTGCGGTTTGTACCATTTACCAAGTTCTATCTTCGTTAAAAAACACTACTACAATGATATGTTTACTTATTCACTATAAGAGTTGAAGATTTTTTAAGTCCTTCTCTTCCAAATTAAATAATTTTATGTTCCATCACATCACTTACTTTACTTTGTGCCATTTGTCAATTTTTATCTCAATTGAAAAACAATTGTTAATACTATTGTTAATAATGCTGTAAGTTTCTTGCCTAGAACTAATGTGCTCAAGACTCATGTTATGACTAGCCTTAAGCCTAAGCCTACAACCTTACACATGCCCATGCCAGTGGCAGCATCAGCCTCATACACCATGCATTAGGCCAGAGCAGTCCTGCACATGTCTCAGGCCATTCAAGGCTATTTTCCGCACCAGGCCAGAGCCAGAGCAGCCTTGCACATATCTTAGGCCATTCAAGGCTCTTTGTCTCTATGGGCCAAGCCTTGGCCTAGGCGGCTCCCTCAAGCCACGATCCAGGCCAAGCATCAATTAAGCAAGGCCAAAGACTAGTTGATCAGAAATCTGGGCATAAGATCAATATGTCTATTACTTATGATCCAAGTTACTATGCTATTCATGTATTTAGTCATATTTAGCATGTGCTAATTAAGTTAGTTAAGTTTGTTGGTTTGTTATTATGAGTTGTTAAAGGATTCTTCTTCCTATATATTAAGAAGAACCAAGTTTGTATTATTTCATTCAATCATTAATAAAAAGTGTCAAATCTTGTTTCGTTTTCATTCTCTTCATCACTTTATTTTTCTTCTTCAACAAGAAGAACTTTGTTTCTTTTAATTATTTTTCTTTTCTTTGATGGTATCAGAGCTCTATCAAGAGCTTTGATGCTACATTCATCATGTCCTTCGAGACATCATCTTTTGCCAATGTCACTCACACCAATCCTGCCCAAGATCCAGACTCGCCTTACCATGTGCATCCCTTAGAAAATCCTACAAGTGCCCTTGCCTCGCCTCTTTTGAATGGTGAGAATTATCACCAATGGGAAAGGGCAATGAGAATGAGTCTCATATCCAAACAGAAGCTCCCCTTCGTTGATGGATCAATAAAGATGCCTGCCAAAACAGATCCCATCTATAGAGCATGGGAGAGAGCTAATAACATTGTGATATCATGGATAACCAGATCAGTGACACCTTCAATAGCACGGAGTGTCATATGGATTGACAAGGCCTATGAGATTTGGGATGAGCTAAGTGAAAGTTCTCTCAAGGAAATCTTTACAAAATTGCAGAGTTACAAAGAACCATCACAAACTTCACACAAGAAGACCTTGATGTATCCAACTACGTTACAGAATTGAAGACACTATGGGATGAACTTGACAACTTTAGGCCTATGCCGAAATGTAGATGTGAAGTACAATGTTGTGGTGTTCTTTATGATGTAAGGAATCATAGAATGGAGGGCAGAGTGATAGTCTTCCTTAGAGGGCTTAATGATTCATATGTAGGGGTCAGGTCACAAATCATGATCATGGATCCCTTGCCTAACATGAGTAAGGTATTTGCTCTCATAATTCAACAAGAAAGGCAAATGTATGGACAAGAATTGGATTCCAAGGCAATGGCTGTGTCAAACAGTTGGAGAAAAGGAAGTTATTCTGGAAGAGGCCAAGGTTCAGGAAAAGCATTTGTACCAACTAATTCTGGAAGAGGCAGTTCAAGTGGTTCAGGAAGAGGCTCATGGAACAAGAGCTCTAACAACAACAAATATTGCACTCATGGTAAGAAAAATGGACACACAGTGGAAACATGCTATAAATTGCATGGGTTTCCAGCCAATTTTGGAAAGAATGATAGAGTATTCTCAGTGGTAAGCTCAAGAATGGAGGATCAAACACACACCCTGGACCAACAGACAAATCAAAGTGAACCTGTGTATTAATTGAGCAAGGATCAATACCAAAGATTAATAAGCATGCTGAAGCAGCCTAATGAAGAACCTGGGAAGCTGTGTCAAAATGATTCAAATAACATCACTAGTAGTGTGTTATCAGCCACATCCACCTGCCTCAATAACCAAGTATCAGGTAATTCTAAAACCATTAACTCCTATATAAATTGGATACTGGACAGTGGTGCCACAGACCACATAAGTTCCAACCTGAATAATTTATCTACATATAGAGAAATAAAGCCTATTAGAGTAAGATTGCCCAATGGAAATCACGTAATAGCAACCTTTGTTGGGACAGTTTCACTTTTCCTAGAAATGGTCATTCACAATGTTTTATATCTACCCAATTTTGCATATAAATTAATATCTATATCTAAACTTACAACATACTCCAAATGTATGCTATCCTTTGATGCTAACCATTGTGAAATCCAGGAGAAGAAAAACCAGAGGATGATTGGTTCAACTAAGTCTACCAATGGCCTATATGTCTTGCAAGTCCCTAAACATTTACATCATATAAATCTTTCTACTTCTATATCTAATTCAAATGTATGACACTTTAGACTAGGACATGCATCACACAATTGTATGAATAAAATAAAGAACATGTTTCCTTTTGTTGAATTCAATAAAGACTACATATGTGATGTATGCCATCAAGCCAAACAAAAGAAGTTGCCTTTCCCTTTAAGTTGCACTCACTCATCGCATAGATTAGAAGTGATACATGTTGACATATGGGGATCCTTTCATATCCCCTATATTCAAGGATATAAATACTTCTTATCCATAGTTGATGACTATAGTAGATATACTTGGGTATATCTAATGAGGTCTAAGGCAGAGACCTCTAAAAGCCTGCAAGAATTTGTCTTAATGATATAAAATCAACTGAATCACAAAGTAAAGATTGTAAGGAGTGACAATGGCCCTGAATTTAACATGAAACCTTTATATGCTAATAATGGAATTATACATCAAACCACTTGCACTTATGCTCCTCAACAGAATGGAATAGTTGAGAGAAAACACCAACATCTTTTGAATGTAGCTAGAGCTCTATTGATATAAAGTGGGTTGCCCAAGGTTTATTGGTCTTTTGCTTTGAAACACTCTGCTCACATAGTGAATATTCTCCCTACTTCTATCATTGAGAACAAGACTCCTCATGAAGTCTTGTTTAAAACCCAGCCTGATATGAACTCATTGAGAGTATTTGGATTTCTTTGCTATGTTATACACATAGCCATTCTAGGGACAAATTTGATCCTAGATCAAGTAAATCCCTCTTCCTAGGATTCAAGGAAGGAGTTAAGGGATATGTGATCCTCGACCTGTCTAATAAAGCCATAGAGATTAGTAGGAATGTGGTGTTTTTATGAGAACACTTTTCCTTATATTCCTCAAGAATCCACCAACCCAGATATTAGTAAGGCACCATGTGAAGCTAATCCTCTCACTTTTGAGGACATCAGATTTTCCCCACCTGAAGATAGAAGGGATATAGAAAATCACGATGAGGAATCTAGTGACCAAACACATAGGGATTGTGAGAACCAGAATCTTAGAAGAAGTATTAGAGTCCCTAAGACCCCTACCTATCTCCAAGATTATCACTGTGCCTTATTAAACAAAACCAACATTCCTACAACCCTTACTAAGTATCCCCTATCTTCTTACTTAAACTATGATAGACTCTCAAGGAAACACAAATCTAGAGTCTTGTCTTCAACTACCAACATTGAGCCAAAGACTTATTCCCAGGCCATTAAATTCCCTCAATGTCAGGATGCCATAAACAAGGAGTTGTCTACACTCCAAGAAAATAATACTTGGGTCCTAACCAATCTACCTAAGGATAAGTCTGCTATAGGATGCAAGTGGGTGTTTAAATTCAAATATAAAGCTGATGGAAGTATTGAGAGACATAAAGCTAGATTAGTTGCAAAAAGGTATAGCCAAACTGAGGGGGTAGATTACCTAGACCTTTTCCCTTGTTGCCAAAATATCAATTGTTAGGCTTGTGCTATCTTTGGCTTCCATACACAATTGGCACATTAAGATACTAGATATTAACAATGCTTTCCTTCATGGAGAGTTACATGAGCAGGTATATATGACCATACCACCTGGTCTCTTTCATACCCGAACTAATGAAGTTTGCAAACTTCAGAAATCCATATATGGTCTTAAGTAGGAAAGTAGGCAATGGTTTGCCAAACTCTCCAATTTCCTTGTCAAAAATGGGTACCATAAATCCAGAGGTGACCACTCTCTGTTCATCAAATGGTCATCCAAAGATCTAATCACTGCCATATTAGTTTATGTGGATGATATCATCCTTACTGGTAACCATATTGATGAGATGAGTGGCCTCAAACAAATCCTAGATAAAACTTTCAAATCTAAAGATTTAGGTGATCTAAAGTATTTCCTTGGTTTTGAAATTGCTAAGAGCAAAGCTGGAATTTCTATGAACTAGAGAAGGTATGCACTGGAAATCCTATATGATGCAGGGATGATTGGGTGCAAACCATCCTCTACCCCTATGATCCCTGGTGTTCATATGCACCAGGACAACATTGAACTTTTTAAAGACTCTCATGCTTATAGAAGATTGATTGGAAGATTGATATACTTAACCAACACCAGACCAGACATAACTTTTCGTGTCAATCAACTAGCCCAATTCATGGCTTTTCCTACAAATTTTCACTACACTGCTGCCATGAAAGTCCTTCGATATATTAAGGGCTCCCCTGCTCTCGGTTTGTTCTTTCCTGCCAATTTTGTTGTGTAGTTGAAGGCCTATAGTGATAGTGATTGGGCATCTTGCCCAGACACTAGAAGATCCGTAAGTGGATATTCTAGAAGTTCATGTGAAGCAGAATACAGGGCTCTTGCCTTAACCACTTGTGAGATCACTTGACTTAATTATGTTTTAGATGATTTGCAATTTAATTACTCTATGCCTACTATACTTTACTGTGATAATCAATCTGCTATCTATCTTGCTTCTAACCCTGTTTTTCATGAAAGGACTAAACATATTGAGATAGATTGCCACACCATAAGAGAAAAATACAGCCAAGGTTTGATTAAACTCCTACCTGTCCCTACTCATTTGCAACTTGTTGGTGCCTTAACCAAGGCATTATGACCTATTGTTTACAAGGATATTCACATCAAGTTGGGTCTCCTAAGCATATGTGCCCCAACTTGTGGGGGGGGGGATCAAAATTAAAAGATGACCATGAGAATAGTAACTTGAATCTTGTTAAGACTATTGTTAATAATGTTGTAAGTTTCTTGCCTAGAACTAATGTGCTCAAGACTCATGTTATGACTAGCCTTAAGCCTAAGCCTACAGCCTTACACATGCCCATGCCAGTGGCATCATCAGCCTCATACACCATGCATCAGGTCAGAGCTCAGGCCAGAGCAGTCCTGCACATGTCTCAGGCCAGAGCCAGAGCTCAAGGCTCCTTCCCGCACCAGGCCAGAGCCAGAGCAGCCTTGCACATATCTTAGGCCATTCAAGGTTCTTTGTCTCTATGGGCCAAGCCTTGGCCTAGGTGGCTCCCTCAGGCCACGATCCAGGCCAAGCATCAATTGAGCAAGGCCAAAGACTAGTTGATCAGAAATCTGGGCATAAGATCAATAGGCCTATTACTTGTGATCCAAGTTACTATGCTATTCATGTATTTTGTCATATTTAGCATATGCTAATTAAGTTAGTTAAGTTTGTTGGTTTGTTATTATGAGTTGTTAAAGGATTCTTCTTCCTATATATTTAGAAGAATCAAGTTTGTATTATTTCATTCAATCATTAATAAAAAGTGTCAAATCTTATTTCTTTTTCATTCTCTTCATCACTTTATTTTTCTTCTTCAACAAGAAGAACTTTGTTTCTTTTAATTCTTTTTCTTTTCTTTGACTTTTTATTTAGACCATGGTTTCTTTGCCTCATGACAACAATTTTCTAAAATTGTTGCCCTAATAAATAGTGTATGCAATAATTTCCTAAACAGTTCCAATATGAAAATAGTTGTCTTTGGTCATTTAATATGAGTTTATAATTGTCATCAATGATCGTGGTGCATTTAGGCAATAATATATGAAAATCGTTGAGTTATTTAGTATGTGTTCTTTCCTAGAACACAAAGGTACGGACAATGGTTGATCAACTGCTGAGGAAAGAGGAGAGGATAGTCGTCAAAGTAGCAAGATGAGGTAGGAGAGCTGGCCCAGCCGGTGGAGGTACCTGAAAAGGTTCTCCGACGATCAAGTCAGTGTATGAACTAAGTGAATGCGAATATGAGAATAATGAAGGTAAAGAGTAGTGGAGTGAGTAATGTTAAAGAGTAGAGAGGTTAAGATACTTCCTGTTGGTAGAGATCCCTATTTATAGAAGGGAGAGTTGACTTTGGGCTCTTGGCAGGTGGTGCGACGCGTGGCCGACCAAAGGTATTGTCGGGGGCTGCTTTTCCCGTGTCAGGCGGTCTGCCAGGACCGTACACTCTGCCACTCTTGTCTTTTAGCCTGTGGTTGGTTTGGTAGCTGTTCTGCAGCCTGTCTGCCGTGCTGGCAGGTGGGTTGGTGAGGTACTGAAGGCATGTTGTCTCTTAGGTCAACTCTGGTGGTCCCAACACGCGGGGCCCACCTCGGCGACCAAGTATGTGACTCTTCGATTCGCCGGGTAGGAACAGTTGCCCCCAGTCTGCCAGGATGTTGGGCGAGCATGTTGGGAGACTCTACACGAGCTTCGTTTGATTTGGATGCGGGACCCACCTCGGCGACCAAGTATGTGACTCTTCGGTTCGCCGGGTAGGAACAGTTGCCCCCAGTCTGCCAGGATGCTGTGCGAGCATGTTTGGAGACTCTACCTCTTTCAGGGCGGTCTGACCGTATGAGATTTGGCGACTTGAGATTGAAAGGGCGTTGATTGAGCTGGCCAGGGCGCCGGGCGAGGACTGTTAGAGACGCTCCCCGCCCCGGTGATTGTCTAACTGGGCGTATTGATCTATCTTGAGCAGCTAGGTGCTTCTTGAGAGTTTATGACGTGTCTCTTTGGTTCCCTGTGCCACGTGGTAGGTATTGATGACCTTGGGTAATGTATCAGCTGGAGTGGGATGTTTCATCATTACCTACTGTGACCCTTAATGTTCGCCGAACTTTGTCGTGTCATGGGAGTTACCGCTGGTCATTCAACTGCCAGCACGTGGCACGACCTTTGGTTTCCGCCGAATCTTCCTTGTTTTTCGGGTTTCCATTGGATTGCAGTTGAGTGTTTTTCTACGGTCCTGATGAGGATATGGATGGGCCTGGTCATTTGGCCCATGGTCCAGGTTCCTATATAAATAGAGGGTCTTGTGACTTTTTCTCTTTTACGTATTTTCAAAAACCCCTGAATTCTTTCCGCGACTTCTTGCTTCCAGCGTGATCTTCTTCTGGATTCTTTCTATTTTCAACTTCTTCAAAAACCCAGGTAACACTCGTTTCTCATGGTTTTCATTTGTGATTACGAGTCTGATTCCGACGTGGAGATCCTTCCTGGACCTCCACCGTGTTTCCAAAAATCGCTGCCTTCGTCTTACGCATTGGTGGAGGTTCTTGAACCGCTGAGCGTCATCCCTCCTCCTCCCAGAGGTGGAGGTGAAGGGTTTCACTAGAGGGGCGCCGACGATTATTTGGCCTCACTGCGTGCCAAGTATGGGTTCAATCTGAGTGACAGTTCCGAGTCTGAGTCTGAGTCTGAGTCTGATGACTCTTGTGATGGCAGGTTCATGACGATGAGGACATATAAGGCAAATGCTCCCCAACTGTCCGTTCCAGCGGAGCTGGCCGGGGAAGACTCCTGCTATTGGTGGGTGGACAGAGAGGTGCTCGGGACTCCCAGCACGTTCCCCTATGGGACTCCCCTCAGCATACCTGTGGCCAAAGAAACTTTTCATGGTTTCGAGGCTAGCGCCCCTAGGTCAGGGGAGAGGGTATGCTATGACTTCGTCGACGAGAAAAAAGACAAATACACATTCTTTATGTACGAGGCGTACATCTGGCGCTTGGGGCTTCGTCTCCCCGTGGAGGAGTGAGATATGCAAATTCTGGTGCATCTGTAGATTACACCGAGCCAACTGACCCCAAACTCGTGGGGGTTCATTCGGGCGTTCGAGATAATGTGCTAGGCGGCGGGCATCCCTTATACTCTAAAGCTGTTCTTTTAGATGTTCCGGGTCGGCCATCGCACCAATTTCGATGAAGACAAGGAAGGGCGCCACGGGTGGACGAGTCTGCAATCTCGGCCAAAATGGGGGCTATTCACGCCGTTCTCTTCAAATGAGAAAAAATGCAAGGGCGGGTACTTCAAGGTAAACGTCAAGCGGGCGTGGAATGACTGGTGCCTCAGCAAATCCGGCGAGCTGCGATTCCCCTTTGCCTGGAAGGGGGACATCCATCAATGCCATTCTAAGAGCTTTTTAGTGGAGACCGAAGACTTATCTCCGGAAGAGGCGAAAGCTGCCTAACTTATAACTTACTGGATCGATGAGGGGGGAATTCTTCCTTGCTTGGCGATCCGTGACGGGGGCGGGGCTTTAGTGGACCTTGTTGGTGGGTGGACCGGATTTCGACCTCTTTTACTGCTTTGTCTTTATGTATCTGTTTATCCTGTTACTAACGTTTTTCTTCCTCTTTTTACAGTCGAACTAAAAGCCAAAATGAGTGAGAAGCTGAGGTAGAGCCTGCTTCTGAAAAGGACCGCCTCACTGGTTAAGAAAGACGCTACTGCTTCCAAGCGTCAGAGAACGTCATCTCCCATTCCCTGTCCTACTGAGGGGTCCCCCAGTCAGACAGTTGTGCCGCCCTCTTCAGAGAGTGGGGGGCAGCCTGAGAATTTGATGGATCAAGAGGTGGTCCAAAGGGCTCCTGAGATGCCCCCTGCTGTGCCTACTGAAACGGTTCTTCCTGCTGATCCTACTGGAAACCCCCCGCCCGCATCGACTGGGGAAGAAGCTGGTACATCGGCGCTCCCTTCCTCTGGGCAAACGGCTGGAGAGGATGTTGGTCGTTCCTCTGAGCTAAGCAGGAAGAAAGGTTCTAGGGGGAGTCAGGACCGTATTTCTCCTATTAGTGTCTCCAGGGCGATTGAGCAGGCGCTCCTCAATGCCCATGCCAAGGAGACCTTCGACAAGTTACCCCTGTCCGTCCTGCTGCAGAACGTGAAGAGAAGTGCTATCCTTATTGCTTCCATCCAGAAGTATTTAGAGACGGATGGGGTTCTGGAGTCGCGCCTGGCGAATGACACGATGACGAAGCTCTGGACAGCTCACGAGGCGTCGAAGCAGAAGATGGTTGATCTTCATTCTGTCGAGAAGGCGGAGCTGGTCAGGCTGGGCGAGGTCACCAAGGCCCAGGCGGTGGATCTATCCACTCGCTTGGGGTTTCTGGAAAGTGACAAGTTGAAACTCACCGCCCAGGTGATGGAATCCAAAGGGGCGGTCTATGCCAAAGATGAAGCGCTTAGTCGGCGAAAAGAGGAGGCCGTAGCTTGGAAAGCCCGTGCTGAGGCTGCCGAGCGAGAGAATGCCGTATTTCTGGGGCAGGTGAAGGCATTAGGGGAGGAGAAGGCGTCTTTGGAGACTCGGGTGCGGGCATGGGAGGACGGGCGGGCGGCCGCTTAGGCTGAAAAAGAGCAGCTGGAGAAAGGTGTGGGTGAAGCCGCTGTGGATGCTTGGGAGAGTGCCCAGTCCCAACTAGCTCTGGCTTTTCCAGACAAAGATTGGTCTTGGATGCAGTTGGGGGCCTATGTGGAAGATGGGCGCCTGTTAGTGGGGGATGACAACGGTGAGCCAATCTTGATGTCTTTTCCTGGCCAGGGTGGGGGAACTTTGTAATTTTTGTTTTTAAGTACCTTGTAATTTTGCTTCCTTTTAACGAATGAACAATCGCCTTGTAACTTGTTTCTCTTTAATGAAAAAACTTTGCACTAATCTCCTTTATTAAATTCTATATGCAACTCTGTATAACCACTAGACGATGTGTTTGTGAACAATTTTGAGTATGATGGACTTAATTCTGAATCTGGCGGCCCCTCGGATGACTGTAGAAAAATCATTAAGCGGGATGGCGCCGGACAAGGGGGGTGAAGACTGACCCCTTGGGTGAATGTAAAAAATCATCATGAGGCGGCACCAGGCAAGGGGGCGAAAACCGGCCCCTTGGGTGGATGTAAAAAACTAGAGATGGCACCAGGCAAGGAGGGCGATGACCGGCCCCTTGGGTGAATGCGAAAAAATCATTAAGTGAGACGGCACCAGGCAAGGGGGGCGAAGACCGGCCCCTTGGGTGAATGCGAAAAAATCATTAAGTGAGACGGCACCAGGCAAGGGGGCGAAGACCGGCCCCTTGGGTGAATGCGAAAAAATCATTAAGTGAGGCGGCACCGGGCGAGGGGGGCGAAGACCAACCCCTTGGGTGAATGCGAAAAACAGGCTGGGAGATGATCCTTCAAAACAATCATAGAGTATAATATCTCAATCATATATAAGTGAAAAAAGATTACAAAGGAGTGACCAACCGCGCATGGGGTTGTCGATTTAGGCATAAAATATTCGGAGGTTGGCAGCGTTCCAAGTCCTGGGGATGTCTTTCCCTGTCAAATCTTGAAGCTTGTATGCTCCTTTGCCGATCTTGCTGATTATGTGGTAAGGTCCTTCCCAATTAGGTCCTAGCTTGCCTTTTACCCGTCCTATGTCTGCTCTCCTTAATACTAGAGTTCCCTCAGTAAACTGGCGGGGAATAACTGAAGAGTTGAATTTCGCCACAGTTCTCTTTTTGATATTTTCCTCTCTGAGACGGGCCCTTTCTCGGATTTCTTCCACTTCATCGAGGTTGTTTCTGAGGAGAGATTGGTTATCGCCCTCGTTGAATTGAATCGTTCGCCAGGTAGGTTCTCCTATCTCGACCGGGATCATGGTCTCTGCGCCGTATGTTAAGTTGAATGGTGACTCGCTGGTCGTAGAGTGGGGAGTGGTCCGATACGCCCACAGTACGTGATGGAGTTGATCCGGCCAATTTGCCTTTGACTTGTCCAGTCTTTTCTTTATCCCTTTCAGGATGACCTTGTTTGCTGCTTCGGCCTGCCCATTAGTATGTGGATGCTCTACTGAAGTGAAGTGTTGTTTGATGCGGAGGCTTGATAACAATTCTTGGAATCTTCGTGGCGAATTGGGTGCCGTTATCCGTTACTATGGCGGACGGGATGCCGAAACGAGTGATTATGCTTCGCCAATTGAACTTCTAGATATTTGCTGAAGTGATGGTAGCCAATGCTTCTACATCTATCCATTTGGTGAAGTAATCTATGGCGACTATCAAGAATTTCAGCTGCCCCGTTGCTTGAGGGAAAGGTCCCAGAATGTCCATCCCCCACCTACAGAAAGGCCAAGGCGCTGGTCTCGTGGTTAATTCTTCTGGTGGGGCTTTGTGGAAATCGGCGAAAAGTTGGCAACGAGTGCATTTTCGAGTGAGGTATGTCGCGTCCTTTTCCATTGTGGGCCAGTAGTACCCAGCACGTAACACCTTCTTAGCAAGTGAGGCGGCGCCAAAATGATGCCCACAACTCCCCTCATGAACTTCTCTAAGGACGTAGTCCGCTCGATCCGGACCAAGGCATTTGAGCAAGGGGGCGGTGAATCCTCGTCGGTACAATGTCCCCTGGATCAGGGTGTACCAAAAGGAACACCTGAGGAATCGTTGCTTCTCCTTCGGGTCCGAGGGTAGGTCGCCATGGAGGATGTAGCGGATGAAAGGGCCCATCCAGTTGTCTGGGACCTCCACTTGTTCCACGGCCATGACACTTGGGTGGTAGACTGTCCCTTGGACGACAGACCTATTATTCCCGAGGCATTTGGTACTGGCGAGCTTGGACAAGATATCTGCCCGAGCGTTGCTTTCACGGGGCACATGCTGAATGGTTGCTTCATCGAAGTCAGCCATGAGCTCTTTTACTTTGAGCAGATATTTCCCGAGGAGGGTATCCTTGGTTTGATATGCAGAATCGCTACAAATTAATACCTTATGGGCGCCCACTTCTTTTGCTAGCTGCAGTCCAGCGATGCAAGCCTCACACTCTGCCTGATTGTTGGATGTTGGAAATGTGAAAGTGAGGGAATGTTCAATGGTTACTCCTTGTCCATCTTCCAGCAGAATTCCAGCCCCGCTGCCTCTCGGGTTAGAAGATCCGTCGACAAAGATAGTCCATACCTGTTCCGAATCGCCCTCTGGAGCGGCCATCTCGGCCACGAAGTTAGATAGGACCTGGCTCTTGATGGCCGTGCAAGGTTCGAAGCGGATGTCAAATTGAGAGAGCTCTTTTGACCATGTGATCATCCGCCCAGCCAACTCTGGCTTATGCAAAATTTGCCTGATTGGCTGATTGGTTCTGACAATTGTTGTATGAGATTGGAAGTATTGGCGCAACCTACGTGTGGCGACCAACAATGCATACGCCACTTTCTCCAGCTTCTGATACCTCAATTCTGGGCCTTGCTTGTGAAATAAACCGGGTTTTGACCTTATGCCGTTTCTCGTATCAGCACGACCGCTACTGCTCCGTCGGACACGGCCAGATATACATACAGAAGTTCGTCAGGCAATGGTTTGGAGAGAATAGGTGGGGCGACCAAATATGGTTTGGAGATAATAGGTGGGGCGGCCAGATATACATACGCCGCTTCGCAACTCTCAGACCATTCAAACTTCTTGCTCTTCTTCAATAACTGAAACAAGGGGAGTGAATGCTTTGCGGTGGACGAGAGAAACCTGGACAGCGTAGCTAGTCGCCCATTTAATTGTTGGACCTCCTTGACCGTGCGGAGGCTTCTCATGTCGATGATTGCCTGGCATTTGGACGGATTTGCCTCAATCCCTCGGCTAGTCAGAAGAAAACCGAGGAATTTGCCCGCCTCCACTCCAAAAGTGCATTTTTTGGGGTTTAGCCGCATGTTGTACTTGCGGAGTTGCTGAAAAATGCTTTCCAAAATGGATACATGATCTTCGCTGGGGAGGCTTTTGGCGATCATATCATCCATGTAGACCTCCATATGCTCTCCAGTTTGGCCGGCAAACACCTTGCTCATCATCCTTTGATAAGTCGCCCTAGCATTTTTCAAACCAAAGGGCATGATAGTGTAGCAGTAGGCGGCCTGATCAGTGATGAATGCTGTTTTTTCTTGGTCGGGAGGGTACATCGGGATCTGATTGTAACCGGAGTATGCATCCATGAAGGACAGGTACTGATAGCCTGAAGAATTATCCACCAAATGGTCAATGTTTGGGAGAGGATAAGGGTCTTTAGGGCATACCTTATTGAGATCCGTGTAGTCCACGCACATCCGCCACTTCCCTGATGGTTTCTTCACCAACACAACATTTGCCAACCACGTGGTGTAGGTGATTTCGCGGATGAAACCCGCCTCTAGCAACTCGGCCACTTTCAAAGCGACTTCCTTGGTCCTGTCCGCCCCCATTTTTCGCCTTCTTTGCGCCACTAGTTTAGCACCTTGTTTTGTTGTCAGTCGATGACAGGCAAATGAAGGATCTATACCAGGCATATCTGCCGCTGACCAGGGGAAGATGTCCTGATTTTCCTTCAAAGATGTCTCCAACCGCAACCTTTGGCTTGGCGGAATGGAACTGCCAAGGTACACTACCTGTCCTGGGGATTGGCCCAACTGTAGAGTTGTTTTTTCCCCTTCTAGTTGTGGTCGAAAGTCTCCTTCGTCCGCCTGGACGTCCAATTCTACCATGTGCACGCCCCGAGATCTTTTGGAGGGGGGGACGTGCTGTTTGTTGAAGTGGGGGCGGAGACTCATCTGGTAGCAACTACGAGCCGAGTGCTGGTCTCCTTTTACTGTGCATACTTGGAGGCTGGTCGAGAGGAACTTCATGCATAGATGGGGCGTAGAGACGATCGCTCCAAGCCTGTTCAAAGTTGGCCGGCCGATTATGGCGTTGTATGCTGAATCGCACTAGACGACCAAGAACTTTGTTTGGACGGTCCTACTCATGGGGTGGTTGCCGATTGTGAGCCAAATCTCTACATATCCCCTGGGGGTGATTCCCTGACCGGAAAACCCGACCATCTGTCCATCACAAGGTAGGAGGTCGCGGTCCCGGAGCTCTATTTTTTCAAACAGATCCTGAAAAATAACGTCAGCCGAGCTACCCTGATCAATGAACAGGCGACTAACCTTTTTGTTGTTGAGTTTGGCGGTGATGACGAGGAGGTCATCATGCCCTCGGACGACACCTTCATAATCACGGTTGTCGAAAGTAATGGGGGGAGCGGATCTGTAGTTCTGTCTCTGCTGGGAGTTTCTGGCAGCGACATGCATTACCTCCCGCACATACTTTTTCTGGGCGGTCACAGCAAAACCTCCTGAGATAGTATTTATATCAACTGGGCTCCTTGGCCTTCGGTTGTCTATCCGGTGCCTATCCGCCTGAGGTCGTGGGGTAGGGCGCCGTTGTTGAAATTGTGGGGGGGACCGCCTTCTTGGAGGTTCTGGTCGACGATGTTGTGGTGATCGCCGACGTTGCTCCAGGCCTGCGATGAATCGCTGTAAATGACCAGCCTGTATGAGATCTTCGATGGTATCCCGGAGCTGGGTGCAGTCATTGGTTAAGTGGTCGAACATACTGTGATAGTCACAA
>NC_032022.1:7525851-7526481 GCF_001865875.1 Lupinus angustifolius | reverse complement strand
TACAAGGAATTGGATTCATGATCCTCAAGGGTCGGCTTTATGGCTGTAGCTCAATTTACACAACTATGCCTAGATCATTTCCAAGATATTTCATGTTAATGACACTTTAAAAATCAGGCAAAGTTCATTGATCAAATCCAGCAAAGTCGCTCGAATGTGTTTAGTTGCGCTTTCTCACCGGGTTTAGGCTCTTGTTCCTTTGACTAAACTATTCATTATTCAGCTTATTCGACTTGTTTCATTCATGCATTAACATTCTAAAGTCATTTAAACTCAAAACCCTAATCTCTCACATTTACAAACTCTCTTTTCAATTCACAAAAAATAATTCTAGATTCAAGATCAATTGGACTTTTAATTTCTTTAACCTAATTCATTGACAAAAGTTAAATTAACTACTAAACTAAACTTTTCACACAACATATACTAGAACAAACACAAACGAAATAACAGAAATAAATGCTTAAAGTATTAAAACCAAAACATAAACATAGAACCAGGTTTTGTTTTGTTTTCAGTTGTGTCATTGTTGGTGCAATAAGTCCCCTTCATCCGTTCATCACATATCCCCCAAGGGATTAAGCTGCTCATCTGTCTCCATGTCATGGAGAAGTTCTTCATCATCTCCCT
>NC_032022.1:7523996-7525751 GCF_001865875.1 Lupinus angustifolius | reverse complement strand
ACGCCTGCAAGCAAGGCAAATAAAGCACAAATAAGCAATCATATTCAACAATTACGGCCTTTAAACAATGGAGTCTATTTTACTCCGAAATCCAAAAATCCCAATTTTCACTATGTAAACCCTAGAATTGAATTGGGTAATTTTTGTTGTTTGCCATGAAATGAGTAACGTCATATAAACATGCATAGCTAATCATAAATTTAAGCAATGAAGAATGAAGATTAAGATGCACAACGCCAATACCACGCATGCCTATTCAAATTAGAATTTCTCAACACAAGGTGGATATACACACGCATGAAAGGGAAGATGTGAGAAGAGATATGCACTTACAGTTGACGACTCATGATTAAGAGGAAAAAATGAGAGTATTAACACTGAACTTTGCTTGTGGGTGCTTTGGATCGTGCTGGGTGTTGCCTTTGAATGTGTAAAATGAATGAAACACCCTGCACGTTCCTTTTTAAAAACTGGGTTTTTATCCCCTTGTTTGAGCGAGGGGACCTCGCTTGGGCGAGACAGTGCCAGTGTTGGGGCTTAGTGTCTCGCTTGGGCAAAATATGCAGGCAATTTTTACTGCATTTCTAGCTTGAGCGAGGTTGGGCTCGCTTGGGCGAGCCAGTGCCAGTGTTGGGACTTAGTGTCTCGCTTGGGCGAGATTGGTCTCGCCTGGGCGAGAATATAATGTTAGACTTGCCCTGTTTCCTGCTAAAATGGAATCAAAAACTGGTTCTAAAAACACACATGCAAATACTAAATTAATGCAAAAAGACTGGATTGCCTTCCAGCAAGCGCTTGTTTAACGTCATTAGCTCGACGCCTGTCTCTTTATGAATCTGCAAGGTCGATAATTGTGGTGAGCCGCTCGACTTCGCCACCCAAGTACGGTTTGATTCTTTGACCATTGACTACCCAGCTCCTTTGAGATGCAGGATCTTGTAATTCAACCGCTCCATGCGACTTGACTTCTTTAACTAGGAATGGTCCTGACCACTTAGATTTCAATTTTCCCGGAAATAGTTTCAGCCGAGAATTGAACAACAGCACAGATTGACCAGGTGTGAATTCTTTTCTTTTGATTTTGCGATCATGATAAGTTTTCACTCTTTCCTTGTACAGTTTTGAGGATTCATACGCATTAAGTCTCATTTCTTCCAGTTGCTGCAACTGCAATTTTCTGTTTTCTCCGGATGCTGTTGAATCTACGTTGAAATATTTGAGAGCCCAGAAAGCCTTGTGTTCCAACTCGACTGGTAAGTGACAGGCCTTGCCATACACCAGCTGGTATGGAGATAAACCAGTAGGTGCCTTGAATGCTGTCCGATAAGCCCATAATGCATCATCCAGTTTGAGAGACCAATCTTTTCTTGACCCCGAAACCGTTTTCTCTAAAATTCTCTTGATCTCTCTGTTAGACACTTCTGCTTGACCGTTCGTCTGCGGATGATAAGGAGATGCAACCTTATGCTTGACGCCATAATGCTGAAGGACTTTTTCGAGCTGTGCATTGCAGAAATGTGAACCACCATCACTGATTAAGATCCGAGGTGTGCCAAATCTACTGAAAATGTTTCTTTTCAAGAATTGAACCACTGTTTTGGCATCATCCCTTGGTGCAGCACTAGCTTCGACCCATTTGGATACATAGTCCACTGCCACTAGGATATATAAGTTGGAATGCGAAGACGGCATTGGTCCCATGAAATCGATTCCCCAACAATCAAAAACCTCAATTTCTTGGATATTGGAGAGAGG
>NC_032022.1:7521072-7523896 GCF_001865875.1 Lupinus angustifolius | reverse complement strand
CAATGCAGTTTTCCACCAGATCAGAAAAAATGGCAAGCATGCATCTTTGAAAGGTAGCTGGTGCGTTGCACAAACCAAAATGCATCTTCCTATATGCAAAAACTCCGAAAGGACATGTAAAGGCTGTCTTTTCCTGATCCATTGGATCCCCTGTGATCTGATTATAGCCTGAGTATCCATCCAGAAAACAATAGAATGCTTGGCTTGCTAACCTTTCAATCATCTGGTCTATGAATGGTAATGGAAAATGATCCTTTCGAGTAGCCTGATTGAGTTTTCTGTAATCAATACACATCCGCCATCCAGTGACTGTTCTGGTCGGAATCAGCTCGTTCTTGTCATTCTGCACCACTGTCATTCCTCCTTTCTTCGGGACAACCTAACTGGACTAACCCATGTACTGTCAGAAATCGGATATATCATTCCGGCATCCAATAGTTTCATCACCTCTTTCTTCACCACCTCTTTCATTGTAGGATTAAGGCGTCTCTGAGGTTGTGCCACTGGTCTGTAGTCCTGCTCCATATGGATCTTGTGCATACAATAAGAGGGACTGATTCCCTTCAGATCAGATAAGGTCCATCCGATGGCTCCTTTATTTGCTCTCAAAACATCAATCAGCTTCCGCTCCTCATCAGATGATAGAGTGCTATTGATTATCACTGGTTTTCTGTCTTCTCCTTCCAAAAACACATATTTCAGGTGTTCGGGTAACAATTTCAGCTCTAATTTCTGACTTTGACTTTGTTGATTTGCTGGTAGCTGTTCTGATCGAACCTGCGGATTCAATACCATGCTGTTTGCATCTAATTCTGCTACACACCTTTCGATTTCCTCATTTTCCTTTTCATTCGCATCTTCCACTGCACCAATCAAAGCTTTCTCCAATGAACACCTGTTGTGCGACTGAAAATTCCTTGTCAGACATAATTTTTCAAGAACATCAACTCTGAAGCATTGTTGTCTATCTTTCGGATGGTGCATGGCTTCAAAGACGTTGAAGTTTACTTCATCATCTTGAACTCGAACTTTTAGTTTACCATCATCTACATCAATAATCACACGAGCAGTTTTCATGAAAGGTCGCCCGAGAATCAAAGGAACCTCTGCATCCTCTTCAATGTCCATAATCACAAAGTCAACCGGAAACACCAGTTTGTCAACCTTAACCAGGACATCTTCTGCAACTCCATATGGAAACTTCATTGATCGATCTGCGAGCTGCAAAGTCATCCTTGTAGGCTTGATTTCTAAATCTCCAATTCTCCGTAACATGGACAGTGGCATCAGATTGATGCTAGCTCCCAAATCCAGCAATGCTTTCCCTACAGCTAGCTCTCCAATTTTGACTGGAATTGTAAAGCTGCCTGGATCTTTGGTTTTCTGTGGCAGAGATTTTTGAATTATTGCACTGCAGCCTGCTTCAAGTGTCACTGTTTCTTCTGAAAACTTCGTGGCAGAGATTTTTGAATTATTGCACTACAGCCTGCTTCAAGTGTCACTGTTTCTTCTGAAAACCTTTTCTTTCTAGTTAGAAGGTCCTTCATGAATTTGGCATATGTCGGCATTTTTTCCATAGCTTCCATGAATGGTATGTTAATCTGAAGATTCTTGAATATATCCATGAAGCGCATGTATTGCCGTTCTTTGTCTTTCTTTGAAGGATTCTTCGGATACGGAAGATTTTTTATCTGTGGGAGATCACTCTTTTGCTTGTCTTGACTTTGCTCACTGTTTTCTCCCTCGTCTGATTTTTCTTTTTCTGTCTCTTTCAGTACTTCCTCCTCTACAAGCAGATTATCACCAATACCTTGCCCGATCACTATACCGCTCCTAGTAGTAATAGCTTTGCAGTGTTCTTTGGGATTAGTTTGAGTGTTGGCTGAAAACTATTGATGATCCGAATGTTGCTCTGACATCTGTGTAGCCAATTGCCCCACTTGAGTTTCCAGATTTCTGATCGCGGCTTCTGTATTCTTTTGGTTTGTCATTGACATTTGCATGAATTTCTCAAAGGTATCTTCCAATTTGGTCTGTTGGAATGGTGGTTGCCTGTTTGATGCTCCTGCTTCTTGTCTCCAACCATAACTTTGATTTTGATTGCCTCTCCAACCCTGCGAAAATTGATTATTATAAGGAGGATTATTAGAGAAATTACCTTGTCGAGGTTGGTTGTTGACATATTGTAGTTCCTCTGCATTGTTGCTTGGCATTGAACAATAGCCATTAACATGATCACCCCCACAGAAATCACATCTGAATGTTTGTTAATATGGAGAAACCTGCACAACATTGAGTTGTTGAGGTAACCTTGCCATCTGCTTGGTGAGTGCTTCGATTTGTTGAGTAAGAATCTTATTCTGTGCTAGAATAGCATCTGATGTATTCAAATCATGCATTCCCCGCTTTTGTTGCACTGTTCTCCTGTTATGCTGTGCTTGCCTATCTGTAGACGATAGAGCGTTGATTATTCTTCTGGCCTGTTCAGCATCTGCGTCCATTATTGTTCCACCTGCTGACGCATCCAAGATCATCTTGGTATCAGGTACCAACCCATTGCAGAATATATTAAGCTGATCCACATCTTCGAGTCCGTGGTTGGGGCATTTTCTCAACAACAATTGGAAACGTTCCCAAGCTTCATAGAATGCTTCATCCATACCCTGCCTGAAGGTTGATATCTCAAACTTTGCTTGCACATAGCGAGCTGGAGGGAAGAATCTAGTTAAAAACTTCGTTTCCAAATCGCTCCAACTGGTTAAGCTTTGAGTTGGATGAGATTTCAGCCATTCCCGAGCTTCGCCTAGAAGAGAAAATGGAAATA
>NC_032022.1:7520709-7520972 GCF_001865875.1 Lupinus angustifolius | reverse complement strand
CGCTTAAGCGAGGCTTGACTTAGGCTTGAAGGAAGCCCGTCTCGCTCAGGCGAGAAAGAGGCAGAGAGCACTCCTGTTTAATGTGGGATTTTCGCTTGGGCGAAAATCTTCTTGCTTAAGCGAGAATGTTGCTTAGCTTTGAAGAATACTCCTGTTTTCTGGGCTTTTTTTTAAGAAGCTCCTCGCTCAGGCGAGGCAACTCTCGCTTGAGCGAGAGTGCATAAACAAATCTTCTTCTTCTGTTGATTTTTACTTTGAATTCC
>NC_032022.1:7519679-7520609 GCF_001865875.1 Lupinus angustifolius | reverse complement strand
AGGGATGAATGCATTTCTATTACAAAATTTGGATCCAATTCATGAATAATTAACAAAACACACTAGATTCACGAGAATTTGTACAAAAATATAATCAATTCTTAACAAAAAGTACCCAGATATTGACTGTAATTTAGTACTTAACACGGGGTAGGTTGTGGTGTCTTGGCCGTTTGGTTTCCCGTGAGGGATGATGTGTTTGGGGCTCGGTATGGGTGTGAATATGGTGGGTTTCTTCTAGATTGATGAATTGTTGGGCCTTGGAACGGAGGTCCTCCATGGTAAGGTCGGTGTATTTGGCCAATTCTGTGTGGAAAAGACCTTCCTGAAGTCCCATAACGAGGACATGCACTGCTACTTTGGGGCTTAGGGTACGCACCTTCATGGCCTCGGTGTTAAACCGATCTAGGTATGCCCGGATGGATTCATTGGATCCCTGGCGAATGCCAGACAGTGTGTATGATGACCTTGATTGCTTCTTGCTTGCCGTGAACCTTGTGTTGAAGGCCGAAGCGAGAGTTCCCCAAGTGTTGATGCTGTTTGGAGACAGGCGGGGGAACCATTGGAGGGCCGCCTTTTTAAGAGTCAGGGGGAAGGCCCTGCACATGATGGGGTCGGTCGCCCCATGGTGATCTTGTGGGTCCGTCGTTCCATCATACTGGTCCATGTTTGTGGGGCGGTTGAAATGGGAGGGTAATGGGTAAGCCATGATGGCAGGTGTAAAAGGATGTCTAGCACCACAAGAGTGGTGCGGGGTTGGTTGGGATGGTGGGCGGGACTCGCTCGCTGACTCTTCACGGTTACTTTCGTGAACAGGGCGTTCCGAGTGATCTTCAGGGTTTATTTTGGATTGGCGGAGTTCTTGTATGACGTCGGCCTGTTGCTGGATGAGCCGCTCCTGGCGTTCCAGCATCTGGAGAAGGTGTTGGG